>NW_013550602.1:4410042-4461976 GCF_000835555.1 Rhinocladiella mackenziei CBS 650.93
CCCCCCCAACGTCATATTGGACATCGGATGACGTGAGAGATCAGATCGGCTTCCCTGATTAACTGGCTTTATCTTTAAGCGGAGCTCTGAACGTGGCATCATTCTCGAACACGGAGGCGTGTGATCTATATGGGACTATTGTGTGGTCAATCTTGTTGAAATCGAACTCAAGATGCTTGTTGACTGGGTCTGGGCCGACCGATGAAGTTAAACAAGAACATCAAATTCAAATGCTGTGGCATGAATAGGATCGACCAGGCCGACGTACCGCTGAATGGTATGACACCGTCGCGGTGGAAGATGGCGCATTATGGGCCAATGCTTCGCGAAGATGACCGTCGAATAATGTTCATCCCATTAGACCTCCTCGATCAAGTCCGTTGTGGGCTGCCCTGAAGAACATCGAGCGAGTGTCCGGATTGCCACGATGTCAACAACAGGACCTCGCTGGGGTTCAGGGGCTCTACATATCTGGCTCCTCTCCGAAGCTGTCGTTGAACCAATTGGCGTGCACTAACCTGAGTAACTGCTTGATACGGTATTGGCCAATAAGATTGATGAAAGTGAAGAACATGCAAATGTTCGGAGGAATCCCACATCGAACACAGTCGAAACCCCAAGCTAGCATGTTCACAGCCCGGTGAGTAAGTACATCTTGGAACCCACGAAGCGAGACTAAAAAAAAAGGATAAGCAAAATGTTCTGACAATGTCTTCTCTAGGTACACAATCATCAGAGAATCTTCGGGGATTTTGCGAACCGTTATGCCCATGTCCCATGAAATAGGTCGTTCTGCTTTCATCAAACAGAAATGGTCCAGCCTCAGATGCCCATGCTTCGTCCCGCCTCGCCTAATGGCCTTCTCACCTGAGTACCAAGGCGAAAAAGAGTCAGGATGAATCTAGGCTTGCAGAAATCAACTGTCACGAAATAATCCCCAGGAATGTCGTGCGACTTTTCCTAGTATCATTAGCGTTGCTAGATAGAAGGCCGGAATGTCGCAATGCGGCCAAGATCAGCTTCGCCGTTTCGCTATCTGGGCCCCGAACTATCACAATGAAACTCTAGTCGTTCCACAGGGTTCAAATACCCGCAAACCTTCCCGCAAAGGATGGAAATAACAAGCGTTTTTACAAGCTGACCGAAAACATGGCGACTGTAATCAGTCGACGTATCCAGCAGGGGAAGGACGAAACAGTGGTCACACCTGATATTGTGGCTGGTAACCTCTCAGATTCGAAGGAGAGCGTTCCAACTATATCTGCTGTGGGACTCAACCTAGGTGCCCCTGCCGATGAAAAGAAGTTTTGGTGGCAGCGACGTCGAGACTACAACCCTGATGCCATCGCCACTCTGCCATCTGTGTTTGACGATCCGGAAACTGCCAAAACACTATCAGCCTCGTGCGGATTGGGAGAATCTTCGCCGATTTGACCCTTCCGCAAGATGGACCTGGCGGGAGGAGTATGCTGTCCTACGAAAAGTCGACGTCAGGATCATGATATTTGCCTGTGTTATGTTTATGGCTCTTGAGCTCGACGGGGCCAACTTGACCCAGGCCGTTACCGATAATTTCCTAGGCGATCTCGAGATGAACACAAACGGTGCGTTATACCCTGCTTGTTGGCAGTTGACGCAGGCCCTGACCACGAACAGACTACAACTGGGGGAATACGGTTTTCAAGCTCAGTTTCCTTTGTGCCGAGCTCCCATCTCAACTCGTTTCCAAGTGGATGGGCCCCCGATCGCTGGATTCCTACACAAATGGTTCTCTGGTCTATCGTCGCAGCTTCACAGTTTTGGCTGTCAGGTTGATCAAGTTTCTTGGTGTGCAGAAGCCTCCTTGCGCTCCTGCAAGGTGGATTTATCCCTGACGTAGGGGCCCTGTCCCTTTGGCACCCGCCGAACCAAACTAACACTTTGGAAAGATGATCCTCTACCTTTCTTATTTCTACAAGCACGGTGAGCTTTCTCTTCGACTCGGATTCTGGTGGACTGCTATGTCTATTGCCGACATTGTCGCCAGTTTTCTGGGCTTTGGCCTGCTTCATCTTCGAGGGCATCTTGGCTATGCTGGTTGGAGGTGGCTATTCCTCGTTGAAGTGAGGACCCTCGGTATCCATATCTACCAGGACACTGTACTTACTCCATCCTGGGGACTTTTCACCTTGATCCCCTGCCTCGTCACCTTCATCTTAATGCCTCCAAGACCCTGTCAAACGGCGAACTGGGCCAGAGGTAAGAAAGGGTGGTTCACAGAGCGGTGAGTGATTTTGGATCTCGTCTTCAGCTTTCGGACTGACAGAATTGATAGAGAGGAGACGATCATGGTGAACAGAATCATTCGGGAAGACCCGAGTAAGATTTCGATGCATAATAGGCAGCCCATCACCCCCAAGCTCCTGTGGCAGAGTCTTTCAGACTATGATCTTTGGCCACTGTATCTGCTTGGGTTGAACTTCCAGACTCCGATGAGTACGTTTGCTCCACGCTGTCAACAATTTCTTCACCAATTTGCTAACTGATACAGCTACTCCAACACAGTACCTGACGCTATCGTTGAAGCAGCTGGGATTTGACACCTTCAAGACCAACTTGCTTGTGATCCCATCTCAAGTCGGCCACATCATTACAATGCTCCTGTTCACTTACTTGGCTGAAGTGGTTGGTCAGCTCTGGCTTTTCGGTCTGCTGGCACAGTTGTGGGCACTACCATTTCTCGCCTATATCTACGCGATCGACATCAATTCCATCGACAAATGGGTGGCATTCGGCGTTATGACGGTCCCTCTTTCATACCCCAGTGTCCATGCAATTCAGGTGGGATGGAACTCCAGGAATTCCAACTCTGTTCGAAGTCGGACTGTCAGTGCCGCTTTGTATAACATGGCCTGCCGAAGCTCCGGTATTATTGCAAGCAACATTTATCGAGAAGGTGAGTATTATGATCCGGTGGAGTTGTCTCCAGAAATGACTCACCATACTTCTTAGACGACCGGCCTCGCTATCGCCGTGGAAATCGTGCGCTTGTCTCGATTTGCGCAATGAATGTCGGACTCTATATTTTTGCAAAGGCATACTATGCTCTGCGCAATAGGTACCGAGACAAAGTCTGGAACAGCATGACTGAGGACCAGCGTGCCGAGTATCTTGCAACAACAACAGACAAGGGAAATAAGCGCTTGGACTTTCGTTTTGCAAGTTGAAGCAGGCGGGAAGCTGGTGTCAGCTACTAGGCATTGAGTGTGGTTCACGACCACAAGATGCCAACGTGCGATCCACGTTTCCTGACCCACAGATACCAAGATTTCCACAATAGAACAGAGTAAACCCCCAAGGAAGAGAGGAGATAGGGAGTCGAATGGGGATTGCCGGATAGACGAGCAGATGGGTAGACGGTGTGTGTGTCAGATGTCAGGTGTGTAGGCGAGGATGGCGAAGATCAAAAGAGTTGACGTTGGAACTAACTACTTCGAACCAATGGCTACAAATGCCCTGATAACAGAATTTGTGTTTTTTGATTCGTTGACTCCAGGAACTACTCAAGGCAAACAAACCTATACCCTGGTGTCTCCCTTGTTCTCGTGCACACAGCTTCCATCAACGGATTCGATGTATTTTCAACGACAAGCCTCTGATCACAAGGGTGATCAGCCAAACTTAGTGGCTCAAATTCTTTCATCACGCCATCTGCAGCCAGCAAGCAGTGTTTTGTTGGATGGCAGTTGTGCAATCCGCACACCAGCTGACGAGATACCTCACCCTTGCTTGCCCTCCAATCCGAGGTTCTACAATATCGCGCAATGAATTCGAAAATGTGGATACCGGCTCGCAATGCGTGCAAACTCGAGTTCTTTCTCGCCTAGGACATTGACAATGTGATTGCAGGTTACCGAAGATTGGGCAGCATTCCGTCGAGGCGCATTGATACGAGGCTGGTCCCAGACAGATACCTGCACAACCCCCCCGGTGTCCAGGGTACGATCCTCTTCTGCACTTCTAGACTTCCTCTGGGCTGAATGATATGACGCGATTCTGGCACCAAAACTCGTCAGTCTTGCTCAGCAATCGTCCTTTTATGTATTTGTTTCACCCAAGAATGCAGATAGCAAAGTCAATCGGGTATCGGCAGCGAATGTTTCCAGATGAACATGGAGGATAATGAGATGAACATGTGGAGGAAGTTACTATATCATTGGAGTTCTTCCCAGGAATTTTATTCTTTCTTCCCGACATGCCTCCCTACTCTTCTTTGGCTAGGACTGCCTCTCACAGACGACATATCAAAAGATATACTAGAAGTATTATTCACCTGATATTTTAAAAACCATGGCCCCCCCAGCGGCTGACGTTGACCTGGTGTCCAACGTCCCTGCATCTGCCACAGTAACGAAAGCTGATACCACGAATCGCCTCAAAGAGCCACTCGTTTACTCAGGATCCCTCGACCAGTACAAGTCCTTCGACGTCACCAAGGTCATTGGCAGGGAATTCCCCGAGTTGCAACTCAGTGATATCCTGAACGACGACAACAAGATCCGCGATTTGGCCATCACCGGTTTGCCAAACCAGGCTAAGAACAAGGGCATAGGACTAACAATTTTCAGTGTCACAACGTGGCGTTGTCTTCTTCCGGAACCAGGACCTCAACATTGAAGACCAAAAGATACTCGGACAAAAACTCGGCGAACTCACTGGAAAGCCCGAGTCATCCAAAGTACTTTCACTTCGAGTTCCCACCGGAGGATAGATTCATGGCTAATGTCGACTGCTCTTTAACAGCTCCATCGTCATGCCCTCAGCAACAGCAAACGAGGCATTGCCGTGGACGAAAACGGAAAGCTAGATGACGAAGTCTCCGTCATCTCTTCTGAAGTATGTTCGATTCAGATCATCCGAACTCCGCCTCTGTTCCCCATGGCTAATGATCACACAACTTAAAACAGCAAAACCGCAAATTCTACAAGGATCGTTTCACCGGCAACTCCAAGAGACTGGCGAGTGAAGGCTGGCATGCAGAGTGAGTGATCTCGGACTCGGACAATCTCTACCAGGTCATTGAGTTCCCCCTTTTTCCAACGTACAGCATCACCTTCGAACGCATCCCTTCCGATTATGCAATTCTCAAAATCATCAAGAAACCCGAAGACGCTGGCGGTGACACGTTGTGGGCATCCGGCTACGAGGCATATGACCGTCTATCGCCGGAATTCCAGAAACTGGCTGAAGGGTTGACTGCCACCCATTACCAGCCAAACTTTGTCGATGTCGCCAAAAAATTCGGCGAGGAACTTATTGAGCAAGACCGCGGAGCTCCAGAAAATACCGGAATTGACTTTACCGCCACTCAGTACGTGATGTCCCCACACATGCATCATGCATCTACATAACACACTTTCCCTTTTCATTTTTTTCGCCCGGTTTTTCTTTTTATCCCCCTTCCGTCCTCGAGCTAACCTCTTATTCCCCTTTGAAGTCCCGTTGTCCGGACCAACCCTGTGACCGGATGGAAGAGCCTGTTCGGCGCCGGCCACCAGATCGAACGAGGCTGGATCGATAACGTGACTTTCCGAGAGAGCGAGATTTTGAAAGCCTACTTCTTGCAACTGATCACCGACAATCATGACCTGCAAGTCCGTTTCCGCTGGAACGAGAACGATTTAGCCATCTGGGATAACCGCTCGGTCTTCCATACTGCGACCAACGATTACGATGGCAAAAGACAGGGGAACCGTGTGGTCTCGCTTGGTGAAAAGCCTTATTTCGACCCAAGGTCCGTTTCTCGTCGTCAGGCTCTGGGTGTCGCTTGATCATCGGCCGGTCAAGTCATACACTCTAAATTCCACCAAGAAAATGGAACAGTCATCACGTAGATACCACCGATCATGGAACAAAAAAATTCAAATCAATATCTATATGTATAGCTGACGAGCCGTCGTGAAACCTGACCTTCGTCCATTTCTTTTTTCTTGCATCAGTGCCAACACGGGTAGGCTTCAGTAACCTGAAGTTTTCTCACTTAGTAAGGGTTGATGTTTCTATAATCTGCAGACACTCTCTAGACAAGTTCAGCCCATGCTGCTCCACCTCTGGGTCCAACGTCGACCTCGACCCCATTCAGTGAAGACGAAAAAGACTTGACATGCCTAGGGCCCTCACTTTCAAGGATATACCCTTTCTCACATTTGTCGAAGCGGACTCTCTCCTGCTGAATCTCGTAGAAATCATCATATCTCGAATCAAGTGCGTCGTGCAAATTCTTCACGTTTCCAGTAGGGTGAAGGACTTCCCAGGGATGAGTACAGCTTCGTGCTTTGCAGGTTTTGAGGACCAAGACCAGCGAATCTAACCGAGACAGGAGATGATGTATTGTTGTTTTGGTCGTTGTTGTTTTGGTGCTTGTCGCGGATCTTGACCGTCGGATGCCAGTGTGGGTGTCTTCTTCTCCCGCAGATCTAGACATCGCCGCAGATGCGAAGTGATATGCGGAGAAATGGTTCGATTTGTACAGATTTTTCGTCTCGTAAGGATCGTTCTGGAGTGACTTATTGTTAGTGTTGGGTCTGAAGGTAAGCACCAGGGCCACCCGCCTGGTTCTCTAGGGTAAGGTGGATAACGAAGTCAGGTCCAAGGAGAAAAAGAGAACCAAAAGAAACAGAAACCAACAATTAGATCGTAGAGCTCATGTTCACCATTGCACCAGACGCTGTAATAAAAGTTATAGTTGTTGCCAATTAATCTGAGCCCTTTGTAGGTGTTGTTCCAGATCATTCTCTGGTCATATTTACCCTCTGCCAGTGCAAAGCCCCAGTACTCGATATTGACATGTTCTCCTCGAGCATCGTCGCTAAGCCCAAGTTGTTGGGCGCCGACGTCCACGCTGGGCTTCTTTTTCAAAGGGATCGCGGTCCCGTCAAAGTCGGGACGAAGATCTGCCCCGGCCAACGATAAGAATGTCGGGGCTAAATCCGTATGAGACGTTACAACGGTGCTGACTTGATTTTGGGGTACACCTGGGCCCCGTATGATCAATGGCACGTTGATGTCCTCTTCAAAGCCACATTCTTTGCCCGGCTGTAGACGATGTTGGCCGATGTGATAGCCATTGTCACTCGAGTAGAATATATAGGTGTTGTTGAGAATTTCATGCTCGGCCAAACGGGTGACGACACCATCTACTATTTCATCCACGGCCTGGAGGGCGCGTAGACGGTTCCGGTAAAACTCGTCATTGAAGTCGACCACGGTCTGGTTCTGTCTAGGAAGGCGACTGACCCAGGAAACACCATGAGGCTGCCATTCTCTTTAGTTGAATCGCACTCGATTGGTTCATTAATGACTACTTGCCTCTTTGGGATTAAAGCCGGGGTTTCGAGGGACGACAGCATCTTGAAATAAATGCTTGTGTCGTTCTGCCGGAATCGGAGGGGTTGTAGTTACGGCATGAGTCGAAGAGTTACCGTTGAACCAATCTTCCTTAAATTTGACGTTGCTATGCGGAGCATTGGGTGCAATGGCTAAGAAAAAAGGCTTCTGCTCGGCAATGGCATCTTCCAGGAAGCCATATGCTTTGCCTGCAAGGACATCGGTTGAATACTCGCCCTCGTGGCTAACGGGGGATTCTTGGTTTCGCTGAAAGCTAGCGTTCAAGTACTCATAGGTGTATGGGTCAAGAAGAAAGTCAGAGCCAGTAAAGCCCGCGGGAAATGGAGAATTGTAGTTTTCCAAGCTGTGGGCGTTGAACAGTTTGCCGGTATAGTAGGTGTTATAGCCGGCGTTTTGTAGCCAGATCGGAAGCCAGGCTTCGTTGAAACCCTGGCCAACGAACTTGGGGTATCCGCCTAATTGGCCAATCAGTCGGGGTCATATGTGATCGCATCAAAATTGAACTGACCGTACGGTGGATTGACATCGGTGACATTGGTATTGTGTGCGGCCCTACCTGTCCACAAGCTCACACGCGACGGGCAACATAGGGCAATAGTACAGTAATGACGCTGGAACAAGGTGCCACGGTCGATGAGATTCTTCTTCACATGTGGCATGTAAGAGAGGGAGTCCAAATGAAGGTCCTGATCGTCGGTTAAGATAAAGACAATATTCGGTCTGCTCCCAGTTGTCGGGCCAGATTCGAGAGGTTGCTGAAGTTGGCTCCCCAAGACATTAGGAACGACATTCGCCGAGCTTCCAGCCAGGAGCAGGATGGAGTATTTCCACCAAGACAATTGATTCATCGCTCATAGACACCTGGTGCTGTCTGTGTCTGTTCCTGTTCCTAGAAAGGGCCGCGTTGGGTGCGAGCGAGAGATGGCCAACGGATAACACCGTGCGAGTGATCTATAAATTGGGGCTAGCTCGGCCACTGAGGGGAGTCTGGATCAAAAACTTCTGAGTCTTTCATAGGCAGGTGAAAAAACTGTGGTACGGTAGCATGCATCGAAGATTGGCAAAGTCGTGATGGGGCAGAATTCTTGCGTGATCGACCATGACTCCAAATCTTTGAATGTCTGGCAATGCCGATACCCACAAATTTGTGCGAATTTTTGTAGCCTGATAATCTGTAGTTAGTTAATGATGACTGAATCATACTTCAGACGAAGTCACGACACCTTTCTGACCTTAGCTACCACCCGTGTAGATTGAGTCGACTCCGAGGAGGGCAATGGATGATGCCGATGTGGCTGAGACGACAAGGCTGTTGCCGCCGGAGTCCGTCACCGAAAGCCCGCCGGAGGAAACGTACGGGGTCTTCTTACGAAGACATTCTTCTTCTTGCCTTCCCTCTTATTATGACAACGAGCCCGTATTGGACGGGCCAGACGAGCCAAGGTCGGCGCTGACGATCTGGACCATCGTTCCTGTATCGCTACTTGGTACGCCGCAGAATATCTCATCTTCATCTGATCGGACATTCTAACGGCGCAGGCGTCTTTGTCGCCAATCTCGATGGATCTCTTGTGGTGGCCTCGAGCCAACAAATAGCATCCGAGTTCCATTCTCTGTCTCAGGCATCATGGCTGATTACCTCGTTCGTCCTTGCACAATGTGCCAGCCAGCCATTGGTAAGGATCGTTGCAAACCCATCGTGGATCGCTACTTATGATCAAACTGTAGTACGGAAAACTGAGTGATATCTTTGGCCGCCGAAGTAACCTCACTGCCGCGTACGTTTTCTTTGCAACAGGATGCTTCCTCTGGTAAGACCAGAACCGCTGAATGGCAAACGAACAAAGTCTAATGAGATGCAGCGGCATCAGCAGAGCCTACTGGCAAGTCCTGGCCGGTCGAGCTATATCGGGCATCGGAGGAGCCGGGATGGCAGCACTGGTATCCATCATCATTGCTGGTTCGAGATAGTATCTCCATTGTCATATTTTTCATCCATTTAACGCGTTTTCCAGATGTGGTGCCAGTCCGAGAAATAGCGAGCTGGAGAAGCTATGTCAATGTCGCTGCGACCGTGGGAAGAGCTCTCGGCGGCCCCGTGGGTGGCTGGCTTTGTGATATGGTAGGTTGGAGGTGGTGTTTTTATGGACAGGTACCTCCGACGCTGCTCGGTCTCATCCTCATTCTGTGGAGGCTGCCAAACAGACCGTCTAAAGAGCAAACCCTGGAAGAAGATGGGTCCCTCTTACAAAAAGTGACAAGGGTGGACATGGTTGGTGCTTTCGTGCTCGCCGTGGCAATCAGCATCTTCCTGCTCACTCTGCACTTTGCGAACGAAAACGTATCCCTAGTCAATATCCTCGTCTTGGTCGTGCTGGGTATCATTTCGGCCTTCCTGTTCTACCTCATCGAGCGCCGGTGGGCCAAAGAACCGATATTGCCTATTGAACTCGTCACGAAACGAGCTGCTCTGTCGTCCTACATTCTGGCGGGCTTTCAATTGGCGGCGCAATTCAGTCTTTTTTACTCAACGCCGCTCTATTTCCAGATTGTGTCTGGCTCCAGTGTCGGCGACTCCGGCCTTCGACTTGTTCCTGCCGTTGCGGGGAATGCCATAGCAGGCCTCTTGTCAGGATACGTTATCTCCCAGACAGGCAGATATAAACTTCTGACGATCCTGTCAAATCTCGCCGGATGTGTGGGTTATGTTTTGGTTCTCCTGCGCTGGCGTGGGAACACCAATTGGGCTGAGACGCTGTATATATCGTTTGGTGGTTTTGCCTCAGGAGCAAATCAGTCTACGACCTTCATTCATCTTGCGGCTAGTTTAGATCCGAGTGAGATTGCAATTGCTGGTACAACACTTTATCTGTCTCAAAGTCTGTTCCTCCTTGTTGGGATCCAGCTTGCCACTGCCGTGTTGCGCGCACGACTAAGGATCAATCTCAACACCTCATTGAAAGGTATCAAGCATCAAGCAAAGGTCTGTTCCTGGCTCATTTACCGACAAGAATGTCATTGAGCTAACAGACAGACATAGATTATCGAGTCGGCCATCTCGAGCGTTGGATCTGTCAGGAAACTTCCGCCACACGTTAGAGAAATTGTGATTCAGGCATACGTTGACGGACTCAGCGGAACCTTCTGTCAGTATGAAGGCTTCTCGAACACCGGATGTATATTGACGTTTTTTACGCAGGTATATCTGTAATATTTTCCGTCTTGGGTCTGGTGGTTGGATTATCACTCCAAGAACGCAGACTATGACGGTGATGCGAGGCCCAAGAACATTCATTGTATTCATTTTCTTGAAAGTCTTATGGCAGGTTATCGGCCTTTCTGAAATCACAGGGCACACCGTGGGAACTTACCTGGTTGCCGGCCAACCGAATCTTGGTGGACTTTCACTGGCTGGCTTATTCTCGTTCAATATGCATTCGACTCGGCTTCGCATAAAGGCACTCTGGAAACTGTTACTCATAAAAGAATAAAAATTGAGCAGATGGAAAAGGCAAGACTGGGGAAGATTGCGGCGTTTCAATGACCATGCAAATCCATAAAAGGCTTTGTTTCTATCTCCCTTCTTCTTCAAAAGTGGAGATTCTATAGCTATCACTGACATAGGCTTTCCCCCCCCCCAACATAGTCTCATCCAGTTCGATGCTTATGACAAGCATTGTCGTCACATTCTAACCTTTGCTCATGTAGACAGGATCCTCTGATGTGTCCGACTCTTCCTTCAAGAAGCAAATCTAAAATCCAATCTTTTATTTCCCTTATCCTTGGTGGTGGCTAGGTAATTGACTCTCTCTTCTCTGGTCATGGAATACCAGATTTTATCTCTCTGCGCATTTTTGCGGACGTAATACACCTTGGCAGCAACAAATGCTACGATGTTCCACGCGAGAATGCCCAACAAGACTTTGTTGCCTCGGTAGTAGTATGGCTTGTCGTCATTGCGATAGATTTGAGATGCAATGATGTTGGACGTTTGAACAGCCATGTTATAAAGTGAGGAGCCAACAGTTCGTGTCCGTACTGTCCCCGAATTCCGAGACGTAAGAGCGACAAGTATGGCGTGGATATAGGGAAAGCCGACCAAGAGGGTCGACAGAACCCATTTCACCCAATCAGAGTTGTCGAATATGGGGGGGAGGGCCACCAAGGCGATGAGAAGAGGCAAAGCCCATATTTGCGAGATCACGCCCAGGAGCAGTCTCTGGTTGATCTTCTCTGAGACCCAGGTCCAGAACAGCAGCTGGAGGATGAAGAGGACATAGGCTGGAATGGTGAGCAGGTTGGTTTGGAAGGTGTTGAAGCCCAAGGCTTTGCAGGTCAAGGTAATGTAGGCTTGCGGAGGAGTGTGGGGAATGGTCCATGAAAGACCAATGATATAGATGGGCCACATGTCGTAGTCAGTAAGGGAATCCACAAAGAGCTGGAAGCTGAGGCCCTGACGATTGTGCATGGTGGATTTACCCGGGTCATCACGAAGAATACGGGTGACCATGATGGTCTCTTCGCGTTCAGTAAACCAGCCCTGTTTCGGTCGCAGGAGACCTTTGACACCGCGACGGGCCGTTTGAGTGGGTGATGCGGGTAGGTACAGCCAGGTAAAAATTCCAATCAAACCAGTAAGGGAGCCTTCGATGGCGAAAAGGTATCGCCACCCTTCTTTCAATCCACCGTCCCCTCTAAGGTGAAGGATCCCGTAGGCTAGAAAAGCTCCAACGACTTGGGTGGATTGGTACGACGTCCAGAACCAACTAAGTCGTTTGGGCAGTTCCGCGTTCTTGTAGAAGTAGCTCAAATAAAGAATAGTGTCGGGAATGAAGCCACCTTCAATGAGGCCGAGGAGGAAGCGGCAAATGTAAAAGCTCGTTCTACCTGACAAGGCCGCTTGAGACGCCGCGACGATGCTCCATGATACCATCTGTATTGGGATCCAAGTGTCGGGGCCAAGCTTCTTGCTAATGAGCTGGGATGGAAGCTCCGCGAACAGAAATGAACAGTAAAAGATGGTCATGCCGTTGTTGTAGTCGTTGGTGGTAAGTTCGAGGTCATCTGAAGGCCGTTAGCACTTGACCCAGCCGTTCAAATATCCAAGCGCCTTACTGAGCATGTCGTCGGAAAGTGCTTGAGTGATGTTGCCGCGATCAAGTTGGAGTGCGAAGAACATAATACATGCTGGAAGAGCAATGCGCCAGTCGAGCTGATGTGAGGGTCAGCCCTGGTCAGTTGGATATTTGCGATACGCACCTTTCGGACCAAAATCTTCTCCTCCGCCTGGGTCCATGTCGCGTGGATATCGAAACGATGGGTACCCTCAAAGCCCTCGACTGGTTTGTACAGCTCGGCCGCTTCTGGAGCGGTGAACACATTATTCTCATTCTTGACCACATGCGAGCCGTCCGAAAGGTCAATGGATGTAGTTTCCGAATCGACCGTACTGTCGACATCGACGGCAACATGGCTGATATCCTTCCCACCGAGCGTCCACCACCTCTGGGGCTTTATTCTCTTCCCACTTTCTATCTTGGAGTCCTCCAAGGAAGTTGGGAAAGTGTCGAGCACGTCCGATTTGCTCATTTCGACGGCTTGGGAGCTGTTCTGGGGTGCTGCGGAGAAGTAAACAGGAAGCCTTGGTGATAGACCGGGGAAGGTTCCTTACGAAGCGGTTTATATCGATAATTGCGCCCATTGAAACGGCTTTCTCCCCCCAAGAGTGGCAAAATTGGCCAGTCACCCATGTCACCGTTTGGCACGAAAATGACGGTTCGCGCCGATATCCTCTGAAGGGGGGTCGAATCAAGTTCGAGACAACCTTTAGGCTTGAAAAATATGCTGACGCAGAGGGTGGCTGTCTACGTTCCTCAAAACCTAGAACGTGGTTACAAGAGATGTTCAGGTCCTTGGTGGCCGATTGCGTGATTGAGTGGGATGCGACATGTACACCATCAGTGGAGCTTGATGGATCTTGGGGCAGCTTGGGTTGCAGATATAGGCTTGGAAATTAATGATATTTTGTCCAAAGGATGTGCAGACTTTTACATCGAGTTGTGTTGGCCCTGGTAGAATCCGATACACTCTGGCCAAGTTGCAAGCGTCAGCCAAGCTTGGACGGTGCCGATATAGAAAGAGAGCCCAAGAACATGCCGCACAGTCGGCCCAGAACATGACACGACATAAATAGAAGCAAGTATTGCCCGGGCTGAGGTCTGGGAACCGGCAGCAAGCCCAGAGGGCGATATAGAAGTTGAGTTTGTCGAAGTTGGAGCTTGCGAAAGGCCGTTCCCGGATTACCGCACATCGGTACACATGTGGCATCAGAATGTTTCACGCAGGTAAAGGTGCTCGAGTGAGATACAGTATACTGTGAATCGCCTTGGATGCTTCGAGTTTCTTGAAACTCATCTCAATCAAGGCCGGCCGCAAGATATCCCACAACTCCATAAACAGCGATTATGCCAAATTTCCATCAATCACGCTCATTCTCAGACAATGGCATCAGCAAGATCCATGACCCAATCCAACAATTCTTCTTTGATCCATGAAAATGTTGTCAGTCTGGGTACACTTGCACTGCTCCTCTTACCTATCTCATCACGTACGTTTGACGCAATTGCTGGGGGACATCGCGCCATCTGCATCCCCGCTTTATCAGGAGTTGAATCACGCCATCGACAGGATGACGGTTTGATATCGGTTTGATATTGAATAGAGATCTATTGGGACAAAGAAACGCTGTTGATGCATCAGCTCGTCAGCCGCATCCAGCTACGACTAGATATGGGGAACCTTATCAACTTGGATGTGTCTCCTGTTTGTATTAATTCAAACAAGTCTATACCTAAGTTACTGAGCTCCCCTTTCGACTAGCCGCAAGCTTGGAAAATCCCTGTTACCCAGAATGGCCCATCTGGAAGCTCGTAAACATATTTCGCCTGATTCAGGATTCCCGATCACACTGCACCCTGCCTTCAATCCCAAGATTAATTCTCATCAGCCACCGGAACCTGTGCGAGATGAAGTCTTCCCAGAAAAAGACCGAGCATTCTTTGCAGATCCAGAAAAAAGATCACTGCTCTCTGTGGCCAAGCGCGTAGACCTTACTGAATCCATTGGAACCGTACTCGAGAACGTCCAGCTTTCTCAGTTGAATGATAAGCAGTTGGATGAACTTGCATTACTGGTGGTCGAGCGAGGCGTTATTTTCTTCCGGAATCAAGACCTCACCACGGAGCAACAAGTTAAGCTCTTTGAACACTATGGCGTCCTTGACAGACATCCAGCCCAGAAGGTTGGTTCGGCTGCCATCCAAACTTTTACACCGTTGACGCTTATGGTTTCAGGATCAAAGGACCCCCGTGATGGACGAGCTCTATCATCAAAGGGAGCCGGGAAGATCATCGCGAGATCCTCTCTTATACACCCTGGGTCAGTCTAGTTCTGGGGAATTGGGTTGACGCTGACTTGGACATGATAGCCTTCAGGAGATTTCCATGCGGACACTTCTTTCGAGATCAACCGTAAGGTCCACTCCCTTCAAACACTCTGGCGACGTGCTGATGAATGTATTCCTGAAGCGCCATCATATTCACTTCTTAGGATGGAGGAGCATCCAGACGTTGGAGGTGACACTGCGTGGGTGAGTTTGACAGACAAACCAGCACATTCTTCATATCTTGGTCACTGACATATTAGGTAGGTTTCGCAGTACGGCCTGTACGACGCTCTGAGCAAAGCGATGAGGAGTTTCCTGGACGGCCTCCACGCCGTACACACCTCGAGGCTTCAGTGTACGGCGAGACCCCTTCGGCCAGAACTTCCCACCCTTAATTGACTTCATTAGATGACACGATTCTTGACCTCTGGGGAGTCGGTCCAAACCGGCCTCCTATTGACACTCATCATCCCGCTGTCCGAACACACCCGGTCTCCGGCTTGAAGGCATTAAACGTCAACCCGGGTTTCGTCACCGGGTTTGCCGAGCTCAAGAAAAAAGAATCTGGTATAGGAGGGCATGAATCTCTGAGGAGTCATAATGCTAATTGATTCTCGTGGCCTCAGACAAGCTCCTTGAATTCCTCGATTACCACATCCATTCAGCAGACGACCACTATGTGCGTTGGAAATGGGCGGTAGGCAGCGTTGCAATGTGGGATAATCGGTATTCTCCTTTTCTTTTATTTTGTGTTTTGCAACACACTCACCACAATGACCTCAGATGCACTCTCCACCGCGTTATCCCTGGCACCTATGAGGGTCCGAGAAAGGGAATCCGGACCACGGTATTTGGGGAGAAGCGTAAGTATTCATGACCATCTCATGCCCTTTGCCACGTCGCATGTCACCCAAGTTTTCGTGCTGATTGTCTATTTCCTGAAGCATATTTCGACCCGGCCAGTGAGAGTCGCAATGAGCGTGCACTACGGCTGGAGGAAGCTGCGACTTCTGGATCGGCCGAGGGTGACAAGGCTGCCAAATCTGATAAAGTTACCGAGAGATTTCTCCACCTCCCATCCTCTCCGACTTCTCCATTTTGTTCACACAAAGACAATGCTACCCCGGAAATACGAATATAATGAAGCTAAGCAGGAACCTAGAGCCTTGCGTCATATCATGATGATTACGGCCCTTTTGTCTTCGAATCACTGACACTGGAACGAAAAGGACTGGTAGTCCTCATTCTGTTCCATTCTCAACTACAATCATCTCCACATCGCACCAACAAAAGGAGGTCAGAGCGCTGGAGTTAAGCAATCCAAGCCCTACAGTCGGGCGAAACCTAGCTCGAAAGACAACCCCAAAATATCCACCGGAAAGCCGCAAAAGAAGAACATATATAAAGCCGTCTTCAAACCCGGTTCCGAACTCCTTGAAAAGAAAGACATAAAGACAATGCCTCCCTCCGGCCTCGCTATCCTGATGGACGCCTGCCCTACTACTAGCTCCGGTGCCGCCCGAAGCCTTACACACCTGGCCAAAAGAACCTCCTCGTTGCCTCCCTTTCGCGCAGTCGAGACATGTCGCCCATGGCGCGAATCCGAAAGCGAGCGTACTTCGCGCGTTTAGCACGGGCAGGTTTGACGACAGCCTAGGCCGCATACCACCAGAGAACGAAGCGTGTGCCTCGGGCTTGGACTAAAATATAAGGCTAAAGCTGGCGATCCGGAGATCAAACACAGCCACCAGGTTCCCTTCGAAGACGAATCGCCCGCAAAATTCGCGGATAATTTGAACACAAGCGTAGGGGGTGCAATGATCTTTAGCCAACAGTGTCTGAAAAGGATACTGGCACAGAGTGAAAGGGGAGACACTGCAAGAGTTCATGTGTGGGATATGAGGCTTGCAGGGGGAGAAGTTTTAATGATCAAAATAAGGAGACCAAGGGGACACATGGATAGGATTTGCGTGGGAAGCGGCTTTCAGCGACAAAGGCATTTTGATATTCTTTCTGCATACCCAAGCCTCTCACAACGATAACTCCATGCTCAAATGGCGGAGAAAACTTGCCCCGTTCCGTCCATCGGATTCGAACACAGAAACGCCAAATTACCAATTAACCACATCATGTAACAGCAATCTCTGAACATCTGCTCAAGAGTCCCTTGCGTGCAGCGACCGCATAAATGACCCGTAACTGTTACTCATAGAGCTGGATAGAGAATCTGTCTCCGAAATCCTCTCGCGGAGGATATCTTGGCCCGTAGGAGCGATCAAGGGCTTCTTTGACAACGGTGTCGAGTATGTTGAGGACGTGGTGGACGTTGTTGATGAACGCCTGGAAGATGAAGATGGAGTAGTAGATTGAAACATCACCGATGCAGAGCTTGGAGCTGAGTTCATGGAGAGGACAGATTTTCTAGCGAAGAATGCTGATGCCATTGTTGAGGGTTGATGCTTGAAGTGGGGATTGCTTGCTGTATTTGTCTTGTGTAGAGGGTTCCACATATATTTCTGCTGGAAACTTGCCGAATGTCGCCTTCTCATGGGTCAAAATTCAAATTTGGCAGATTTTTCAAGAGTCTACCCGACAAGACTTCTAGAGAACTTTATATATCAATCAATAACTTACCCTAGCCAAAGGAGGGGGGGTTTTCATCTATCCCATTGAGATGGTGTGGCAGGGCCCACCTCAACCCGTATCCATCTCTTGTGGGCAACATGCCTTATCCGCAGCGAACCAAGTGCAAAGCTGACAAGCGCACTAACACACAATACACACAACCCGAACACGAACACATGGTCCTCTCTCTTTCCTCAGGTGTTCTCTCAAGCCAGCCACGGGTGACAATCCGAAAAAGGGCTGCTGCGCAAGTGCTGACGGGGCGCGGTGAAGGGGAGAAAAGGAGTAACGATCTCCGCAGAGGGTTTGCTAAACACGTGGAAAAGCCGTCAAGGAGACAAAAGTCCGTCCACCGCCTGAAAGTGGGGGCTGACAGAGGTAGAGAGGCTCCTCGAGAGCAAAAGATCACGGTGAAGGAACAGGTTTCATTGACCTGTCAGGCAAGCTGAATCATGCAGAGAAGCCACACCTCAAGAGTAAGCAGCAGGGAGCGACGGAGGAGATGATTGGAGGAAAAAAATGTCGTCCAGTTTAGGGCTGGTAGCCTGCAGAACTGATTAAACGAAAAGTCGAAAGCCTCTTTGGATTTGTCCTGCCCATTTCGTCTTTTATCCTATCAGCTAATGAGATGATCTCCTTCGCCTCGGTTTCGACGACAAAGGTACAATAAAGGAAACGCGACGTCGTTGACATTGACATTCTCTTTTCCAGCTTGAGAGGAAACGCTATTACCTTATCGGTCTATTGCATGAGGGTATCTAAAAGGTTGCAACTATTTCTATTCATCCCGTCATGAGCTCGTGATGTTACAGGTCCGACTAACTCCAGCCACTGGAAAGCGATATCGCAATCTAGGGAATGTGAATGGCTACCAAGGTGCATCTTGGATGACACCTCATTGCTGTGAAGTCCTCGCAAGTTTCTCCAGAATGGACAACACCCCTGAAACATGTCAGTACGGGACCATGAAAAGGAAAATCTATCAGCTACACTCACCAGTTACACCTTGAGTCAACGTGGCCGATGCTTCTGTGCTTCTGGCACCTAAAGTCACCGTCACCACATCTCGAACCTTCCCAGCCTTCTCTAGTCGATGGGCCCAGTTGAACACATACTCGTCTTCTCTCGAGTCTCCGATAACCATGAGGAAATCCGGTCGTGGTTCGCCCGTTTCCTCTTTCAACTTTTCAAGCTTGTCGTTGATAAACTGGGCTGCCAATCCCTTGTTGACATCCATTTCCGAAATAAACAATCCGTCCTCAATGGGCACGGCACTGACATGCTGTCCTCGGCAGGCATCATTGATATGATTGGCGCATTCACCGGCTTGTTTGAAGGCACTGGGCACATCATCTGCCTCCGTGTAGTCGAAGATTAACGATGAATGTCGTTCCTCCATTCTGCTTCCCTCGATTCTGTCCACATAGTATTGAAGAATGCTCTTAACCCCGTTCTTCCACGTTTTGGCATGTTCGAGGTTGGTCAATTCCTCCCATTCGTCCGAGCCTGGTTCCATGACAAACCCACCATTTTCTGCGATCATGCCAATACCGGTCACCGGACTGAACAGTCTCTCCATTTCCTCGGGCATCCTGGAGCTCATAACATACACAATATTCTTCTTGTCCTCAATCAGATCGTTCAGGACATCCACGGATCGTTTGGGAGTGGTCAAGATAATATCGGTGGGGGAGCCCCACGATGCCAAAGTCCCTTCATAGTCAAGGATGATCAAACGTTTCGACGCCTTCCGATATTTTGACCTGACCGCAGAGAGGGACAATCGCGGAACTGAGGTAGAGTCGCGGATAGAATGTTCCTTCCACGCGTGATTCAAGGCCTTGACGTACAACTCGAACCAACCAATGGCGTTCTGGTTGACGACAGTATCGTACATGGCTTTCCAGCGTCGCTCTCGTTCTTGGGGGGACATATCAAGAGCTTCTTTGATCGCGTCGGCACACTGGCTGTAATGCCATGGGTTGATCAGGATCGCATCGTGTCCAAAGACGGTGCCGGAACCCGTGAACTCACTAAGGATCAACGGGCCGTGCTTGGTGTCGGTGACTTGGCCATCCTGACAAACGATAAATTCGTGACTGGTCAGGTTCATTCCTTCTCGCAAGCTGGTAATCATCAAGCATTCCGCCACGGTGAGAAGAGCCAAATATTGGGCGAAATCGATATCTTGCTTCAAGAACACAAGGGGCTGATGGGCCAGGGTGGAATGAGTGGAATTGACGCGAGTGACGATGTCGGCCACCGTGGCACTCAATTCGGGATCTTCTGTGGACGAAGTGGCAATCTGGATGAGAACGACCTTATCCTTGTATTCCGGATACTTGTTGAGAAACAACTCGTACGCCAAAATCTTCTGACGCACGCCACGGATGTTGTCCAGTTTGTCTCGAGCAACAATGATGCGCTTGCCACGATATTTCTCCGTGATGGTCTGAATCCATTCCCTCACTTCAGGCAATCGTCGTTGCTGGTCGAGGGTTTTGGGATCAATCCCGATGGGGCAGGTGTTGACGTGGACGAATCTTCCATTTTCCAGGATGACTCCGTGTTTGGTAGCTTCGACATTCAAGAGACGACTGCAGGTTTGGAGGAAATGATGACAGTACTCGTCATTTTGAAAGCCGATCATGTTGGCTCCCAGAATTCCTTCCAGCAGGTCGGTTCGGGCTGCCAAGCATCGGAAGATCTCCGACGACGGAAACGCGGCGTGAAGGAAGAACCCGATCTCCGCGTCGGGCAGTTTCTGTCGCAGTAAACCAGGGACCAGGAGCAGATGGTAGTCATGAACCCAGATGATATCTCCTTTCTTGTAATTCTTGGCAATCCGATCCGCAAACGCTTCGTTGACTTTGACGTAGAAGATCCAAGAATGATCTTGGTAGGCCTTGCTCTTGGGATGGTCCGGGATCTGATAGTGAAAGACCGGCCACAGAATGGTCTTGCAGTAATGTTCATAGTGACCGTTGAGATCACTGTCACTGACATAGACCGTTAGTGAGTCGTAGTCATTTTCAAGCTTTTCGGCAATGTTCTCTTTCAAGTGATCTTCCAAGACATCGATTGGACAACCCAAGGTTCCCACCCAGGTCTTTTCCTCGAGAATCTCAGCCTCCGCCGCAGCATCGATCGCATTGAATAGACCTCCATTGCCGATGAGAGCTTTCTCAACTGTATAGCTGTATTCCGAGAAGCTTCTTTCATGAGTGACGGTTCTGGATCCCTGTCGCCGTCCCAGCTTGCTTGTTGAATTGTAGAGGACAGGTGTTGCCTTCTCCTTAACACTGGCGACAGCGTGTTTTAGAATGGAGCTCGGCGGAGGCGATTTTGCTCGTGATGGTGGTTGATTCCACGCATGGGCCTTTCCCCAGCCCGGCGAATGAAGGTCATGTCGAGAAACAGTTCGGGGATCCCTAATCACCGAACTAGCGGAGTTTTGTCTGGAACTTGGTAGGGTCAAGCTGATTGGTCGTTCGATATGTGGACGAAAGATCTTTTCGTGGTCGGTGGTGGCTCCTGGAGTTTGAATTATTGGACCGGGACTTTGAGCGATACTGGCCGTTATGCCCGCGGTCGGGGTGAACAAACTGACAGGTTGATGGTCAAGCGGGGGATTTGGGGAGACAGCAGAGTCCAGTCTCTGAAGTACGGGAGACTCTGGCCTAGAGGTTGGAGCATCGAAGTTGACTGTGTAAGGGAGGAATAGGGTAGCCACAAAGATGGTCATTGTCGCATGTGTGGTTGTCGATATGTACTAAAGATGTAGGTGGTTCCAATTCATGTATGAGGTCTCAAATGTGGTTTTCACTGTGCCTGCGTCTCAATTCCGCTCATAGATCTGCTGGAAATTACGTAGCACCGGTACCGAGGGGAGGGCAAGTCAGTGGAGGTACAG
Organism: Rhinocladiella mackenziei CBS 650.93; assembly: GCF_000835555.1. Taxonomy (NCBI): domain Eukaryota; kingdom Fungi; phylum Ascomycota; class Eurotiomycetes; order Chaetothyriales; family Herpotrichiellaceae; genus Rhinocladiella; species Rhinocladiella mackenziei. Next base: position 4,431,411 of record NW_013550602.1, read on the forward strand.
CGAGGCAACGAAGGAGAGGGAAGACAGAGACGAGAATCAGCCTTCTTAAAGGCTTATAGTGGCTAGGAGTGAGGCCGTAATGGAAAACAAGTGGATGAACAGAAAGAATGAATGTTGAGAGTGCACTGATAGGAATATTTAAATGCTGGCGCGATGCGAGCTCAACCGGAGTCGGAAGAGATCGAGCAACGCCAATAGAGTTTGAGGGGACCCTAATCAGTGACTCCAACATTGTAAACGAGATGCTAGAGAAAGTCGGTAGAAGAGCACAGGAAACATGGGAAATCGAAAGGCTTTTTGGGGTGACACCCAAATGACGTACGGGGTGGAGCTGCCGACATACAGGAACAGGTCCACGATCAACAAGTGGTATATCGCGTCTCAATGCCTAGCGGTGTTTTTGGTTGTGCCCACGGGGCCCGTATCTTCGGGTTACCACTGCTCTCCTTATTCCTTCTCCGGTTAAGCGCCAGCCTCTGTTCGTCTTTAACTGGGCCGGCATGTCTTCCGGGCACCCGGCCAACAAAAAAAACTCTCTTCCAACTACCAATCTCGGCCTTGTCTCTGGCTTTTTCTGGTCGATTCTCTTTTTTCTCTTCTCACTGCAGCCCTCAGACCACCACTCCTTCGAGACGGGAACCGTTGCACAAGCATGTGCTCGCATCTAGACCGACGTCGATGTCGCTAGTGCTCGTCCTTTGTCCTATTTTATCTTCATCCACTTCCATCCGTCCTCCCCCCTCCTTTCCGCCATGTCACTCTATCTCACAGCGGCCCACTCGTCGCGAGTCAATAAGCCAACTCAGAAACCGGCCCGTCGTCACTCCTCCTCACCATTCGCGAATCTTCCACGCTCAAAACCGTCCATTGTGCGGACGAAGTCATTGACCAATGCCCTCGACGATGGGCCAGACCATAGCGACGGGGACGAGGGCGAGGGCGAGGGCAGGCTGGCGCCTAGTGGCAAAATCTTGTCCACCATCTCCATCGAGCCGGCCAAAGACGTTTTAACTGCGGTAAAACATGCTTGCACCTCCATGTTCGCGCCTCTTCCCGAACGTGCGGGAATGAACAGTGTCCGCATTTCCCACGTTCTGAATTTCCAGAGAAACCTACCATCCATTGTCACTCTGGCACATGTCCACGCTCTAATCGCCGCTTCGTCGAAGACGGAGCGCCAGATTGCCACCTTGCAATCGGCCGGTAAGCTCCGCAAAATCAAGGTAACTGGTCGAGGCAACGATATCACCGGCACCAGTGAGGTTTTGATCACCATGGCGGATTGGCAAGCCTTACTCGAGCGAAGTGATGTTGCGCCAGATGTCGTAGCCGACTTCTGTGATGTGCTTCGTCGTCAACCCCGAGCCACCTCCATATCTTCCCAAGACTTGCCTGCCTCGCATGTGACCACTTTGACTCGAACGGGTTTTCTCGTCTCTTCTTCTCTTTCCGGCTCTCGCAACCTTTCCTTGGCTGGCTCATCCCTGGTAGCCATGCCCAAGATCTCGCGTGCAGCCTCCGGCACATCCGCTGCCGTCGGAGGAGACGCGGCCTTCGAGAACCTAGGTGGGGTTGGTGCGGCAAGGCGACCTAAATCTACTATTCACCTCCACCGGAACAGTCCAGGGAGCGAACTTGCTCTTTCGGTACCCAATATTGGTCCTTACCTCCGACTTCTCAACGCCGGTCGGGCACATCTTTTGGAACTCTTGGCCCAATCAAAGTACAAAGAAGGTCCTCTCTACCTTATACGCGAACGTTGGGATGGCGCTGTTGATTCCGATAATCGCGTTTCCACCGCCAAACGAATCCGAGGAGAGTTTTCGGGAGTCATGCCTGCCAAGACCAAGAAGTGGAAGGATCTCTATGGGTTAAACTTCGACTGGATCGTGGAAGAATGTCTTGGTGCCGGCTTGATCGAATTGTTCGAGACTCGAAGTGTGGGTCTGGGTATACGTGCATTGACATGATGCCTGGTATCGATCAAGCAAATGTAAAAGCTGGCTCAACAGTTTCGGAATCATGCAGATCCGCTAAGACTACGGCCAATGGGCTCGGGTAGCCTCCGATGGATGAACTTCAGTCGTTGTGACCATCTTACTCCGGAAATATGGTACATGTCATCCCCGTCAGCGGGTCACGGCAAGCTCGAATTCAAACCGAACATTCTTCAACAGTGTATTACATTGGAGAAGATATGAAGGCACCCCAAGCTAGACACTCCAGCATGTTTTGCAAAAAGACACACGAGGGCCGTCAGGCTATATCCCCAGGACAGCCACATTCGGTCCACTGGATGATCACCAGAGGCTCAGACGGGAAGGTTACATCATTCCGACGAAAGAAGCGGTGCCGTGCGATATGTTTTTCATATAGCGTTATACTCGCGAAAGGAATATATACGGCGGTTCAAGTTGCGCAAAGCCTTCAGAGTTTCAAACCCATTCAGCAGAAGGAAACGACACCCTCATATCAATATTTAGACGACATCAAAGCAAACAAAAACCAGCCATGATGAATAGCTCCTTCAAATTTGCATTTGACTCTCTTCCTTTTTTCTAGTCTGACAGATGGTGACTGTTGGTCCGGACAGAGTGTAGATCAGAGCAAGTACATGCCTATACCAGCTCCGACGTCCCCAGTCGGGTATACAGTTACAAAATGCCGATATCTTCTTCGATCGATCTTCCTTTCGAGCCAATGTCACCACCCGGCCTATTCTCTGGCTTTTACCGCATATTCAAAGTTTCCCCCCACTCAATTTCTCTGCGATCTTGGCCATACGTTCCTGATCACGCAGTGCCCGCTCGTTGACGTCGCCCGCGAGCATCATACCTCCACGGCCCTGATCGGCTGTCTTGTCTCTGCCCCGTTTGATCATCTCTTCAACCGTATCCGGACGGCCGGAACGCCAGATGCTGCGACCGGTAGTGAAAGTCGTTTCGATAGTGGCGGTCAGCTGTTCCCGGTCCGTGATGAAGTTGCGTGCGTTCATGTACAACGTGTGCAGCTTGTCAAGGCGCGCTTCGTGCTTCGCCGCCTGCCGAGAATCGTGTACCTCCTTGCGCGCATTATAGATCGCCAGCTCTTCTTCCGGACTCAACTGGTGCGGTTTCCGTGGCCGCATGGCCGATGGTATCGAGGTATTGGTAAGCCTTTCATCCTCGCGCTCGGCTTGTGTTAGCAGCCGTTCGCGTTCCTGCTGTTTCATCCGGCTGCGGGCCGTGATGATGTTGTCCATCGAGGTCTTCCGAGCATGTAATTCTTCAAGACCCTCGCGCAGGTGTTTCTTTCGCAGCTCGGACATGCGAAGCTTGTAGCGTCCTATGTCGGTGAGGTGTTCGGTATGAGGCACATTTTTGGGTAGAGGGTCTCGCGTAACGTTCTCCAGGTAGAGCTTGCCAGGCTTGTCCGGTCGGTTCGCTGGGAAGAGTTCCCTGGGTACGGGAAGAACACCCTTTACCGGGGGTTTAGAATCGCGAAGAGGTTGATGTGGTTCCGGGATGTCAATGTACACTGGTGATTCTGGAGGAATATACATGCGTCTGAGGGATGTGCTGAAGGACCGACTTTGACAAGGTTTAATGGGTCGACGCCGACAAGCTCGACATAAGGAGCCGGGCAGAGACTCCATGGTGGAAGACTCTTGTGTTGCTAATCCTCCCGCTGGAAGGCCGCAGATGCAGACTTGATGAATGAATGGAGGAGAGAGGAGGCGTTCTGCTAGTACGTGTTCGTGATTGACGAGAAAAAACCCATTCGGAAACCGTTCGACTTTCCCACTTGACCAAATCTGGAATCCCTGGACGTGCCACTTTTAGCCTTACCGGGGTCACCCCATCATCCCTCGAGACGACCCTATCCCGAAATTAACAACAATTAATCATTCAAAAAGGTCGTCGGACACGCCTTCAACAGAAACATGGTAGGTCCGGAACAAGTACACTGACACATTCGATTCTGGGGATGAAATGTCGACGATGAGCATGGCTTACGGCTTTTTCCTATCAAATATTATGGTCTGGTTGTCAAACCGCTGAACAATCAAACTGCCTACAATTCCACTTCATCGAAAGAGGTGGAGAGATTTTCTACGGATTCGGGATGGAAACACCGCTCAGACGACCAAGGATGGTGTCTGAAGACTTCGAAGAACAATGATCTCAGGGGAAATCGCAGAACCATGGCTCTATCCACATCTGCCATGCACTAAGTGATCAAGTGAGCGGAATCTGGCATCAGATACTCCTATAATCACTGGTTCCTAGGCCAAAGAACCTCTAAATTCGGTCACAAAGGAAATGGTATCCCCCGCGCGGTTGAAACACCAAGACCGTCCCCATGAAAAATATCCTTACTCACCAAAGTCCAAAGCGTTTACTTGGCCAGTTGATCGTATCCCGAAAGCCAAAGGCAGAGCTAAAATGGCCTGAATCGGAGTGTAGATCTAAATGTCGAGTGGCGCGTTCACCGATGTTCCTCCCAGCTCCTTTGGCACCCCCACCAAAAACAAAAGTGGTCCACCGCTAGCAACAATGCACGCCAATGAGCAAGGCTCAGCCTTGTTATCGGATGTTGATTCCGAAGCTCGGCCAGAAAGGCTTGTCCCATATCATTGAACCATTCTATTGCAAGGATCTTGCGGCGCCAGCACACTTTCAGGCCATGCGCTGTCGTACCCTACGGCAGCAGTTGACACTCTACCATGTCCATTTAGTCATCGTTTTCCATTAGCAACCTCTTCTACCTTTCAAGAGCGTGCATGACGTCTGGGCCAACAACGGCGTAATTCTCCTTGCTCTGAAGTCCGACAACAAAAGAATACGAAGGACCAGGCTTTTCCCAGAGCCCAGTTGCAACAACGAACTTCCGAGCACCTTGCAGACACTCCAGAGCGGCGTTGGCCCCGTCCATCAAACATTGCCATGTGGTGTTTGCGCCCGGAGCCGGCATCAGCTGGACGATCGTGCCCACACAGATGATGCACGCGAAAATGAACATGGAATTTTCGCTGGTTGTCTTGATGTTGCAGAGCAGGACCAAGAACTTCTTCGAAGCAGCTTCGAGATACTCGGATGGTTTGATGGCGAATGCTGACATGAGCTCAGTGCTCTCACTAACCTCATGCCAGGCACCATTGGCAAGAAAGTCATGAGCTAAGGCTTCCTTGAGAATGCGAGCTGGTACAGGGTGTCGGCGTTCAAAGAGCTCCGCCAGTGTCTTGTGAGTCTTTGTCGTATCTTGGTGTAGGAATTTTAGTTCACGCATTCTTGCATTTGACCAACGTCCCGACAGCGCGCCCACATTCGGAGAAGTTTGGAGGAGACGGATATCCTCCAACTTTGCGGTCGTGCTTGTTAGAGCGGGTTGTAAGATTGGTCGAGTATGTGCATACGGTCTTCCTTGTTGCACAATTCACACGAGATTATTCTCGACCTAGTACGAGTACAGGTGCCAAATAGTATTCGGCAGCGAAGCGAAGGTCACGCCGGCCTTTACATCATAGTGTTTGTGACTAAGAGAGGTCTTATAAAACAGGGCTCTTTCGTGCTCGAGTGGAGTTGACCCTACTACCTATGTTTGCAGTATCGAACGAGCCGACCTACCTCATCTTTTAGTGTGTAGGATGAAGAGTCATTCACAATCGTATTCCCCCTAGATGGACTGTAACTTGTAAGAATCCAGATGGTCAAAAGCACGCCACGTTAGAACAGATATGTCGACCTGGGTATGGTGGCTGGAGAACCAAGATATGAACTTCAAGAAGGCACGATGTTGCGAAGGCTGTTGAGTCCACCGGTTCACTTATGGCCAGTGCTCGCCTGAGGGTTACCTCAGGATCGGTCCGAGACTCACGAAAGAATGAATCTTATGATTCGTGGTATGGTGTATTCCAAAGTTATATGTTGTAAAGTCAAGAATGGGGACTTCGTGGCTACGACAAGACCGTTGCGGTCCTGCGGTGAGACCTCAGTCCTATTTTTCTGTCTCCTATAGCCGGTCCCGAACTACGTGCATTAACATATAAAGTTGCATGCTTAGATTCAGAACTAGCTGAGCTAGAGGACTCTCAAGCCGTCTGTTTTGTTAGTATTCAGTCTCAGGACTGTTGAAGTGATAAGGCTGTCCTGCAAGACACAACGACCAAGTGCAACGTCAAGCATCGCCCGCAAATCATCCTTTCGAGTTGCTGGCGACTTTCTTGACCGGATTGTCAGCGGCCGAGGATCTTGATCTCCAAATATCGAAGGGGCGCATAGCAGATTGCCGTCCATGCAAATGCAACAGGCAGTCCGAGCTGTTACGGCGATTAGCAAACAGCTATGGATATCAAGGTGGAACTCACATCTGCACCGTGCTCTCCTACTAATTCGGCGATGGGACCATAATAATATGTCTGACCCATGCAGACAATAGCCCCAGCCCAACCGATCAAAAAGCTTGTGAATGCTGCAACACCCAATGGAAGCTTGCACTGATCTTTCCAATCTTCCCAATTGAACCCTGTCTTTCGGCGAAAGATGAATTCATCTTCGAGGACGATTGCGATCCAAATGATGACCCAATATCCAATCAAAGCTAGGAAGTTCAAGAAGATCGACAAGAGATGTTGGCGCCCTGCAATCGCACATACGGTGTATATGATGGTGGCGACCGTCGTCCAAACTGGTCGAGGTATCTTGGAAAGGGGAACAAAGAGCTGCTGGAAATTCAAAGCCTGGGAAATGTGATTAGCCAGAAACTATATCGGGGACCGATTAAGAAAGGATCTAGCTAGCCTACCGCAGCATAAGTGCCCGGAATATTGTTTGCGGCAACACCGAGCGCCAGGATCACGGCACAGAGTTTTCCAAAGTTTTGAAGAGGAGCATATCCGGCAACGACCAACGCACCGACACCTGAGCTTGAGAATGCCTCAGACCATTCAACGTTGTTTGCGAGTCCCGTGCCCAGGCCAATTCCCAGGAACTCGATCAAGAGCTTGCCCAAGGTCATTCCTGCCGTGGTCATCACACACACCCCTCTACGAGAAGTGTTCTCTGGATAGTAGACGAAGAAGTCTGCGGCAGCTGGCGCCCATCCAAGAGGCCCAGAGGCTGTGAGGAAGAAGTAGCTCACGCGATTGCCAGCAAGCGTTGCACCAGACCCTAGTGATTTGCTGTCTGCATCAAAATAGGGAGCCGCACAGCCGATGAAGATGAAAAGTACCAGTACGGTTGGTACTGCTACCCATCTGAAATCTGTTAGCCATCGATATATTTGAGTATTTCAATCTCACTTTTCGAATGTGTGAAACCACTTGATTCCAAAAGTCGCAACGACCCACTATCGATCATGAGCAGGCGTACGCCAGAGAGCACACGAAGGCGTCTTACAGTGATCAATGCAGAGACGACAATGCCCACAATGACAGACATTCCATCCCCGTTAACCGCAGAGAGGATTAATCCCGCGACCAAGGTGTCCACCAGGCCATAGCCGATCTCAATAGTCCAATTCAAGATGACACAGAGCTTGGACGGCCACCATCCCATCGAGTACCGCTTTGGGTTGGTCAGAATATTTTCGCAAGAGAGGTAATCTGACTTACTGCGACCACCAACGTCCTATTGCCCGAGAGGGGGCCAAAGCCAGCTATATAGCCCGAGCAGACCGACCCCAAAATGGTGCCAAACATGCAAAGTCTGTCCAATTGTGAGCATTGTTTTTCTTTCGGGGGCGTTTATATTCATACAGCACGCTGTCCACGAACCCAAGCCCGTAGGCGACAGGGCCCAGGATCCCCAAGGTCATCTGATTGGCTGTACAGCTTGTTTCAAGTGTCCCGGTTAGCTTCTTCATGATGAAAGTGACTCTTCACATCAAGTAAGAAACATACTTGATACTAAACCACATTACGCCGACTCCGAAGTAGTCTACCAGGCCCATTTTACGCTCCCGGAGTTCACCTGGGACACGCTCGATGCCTCTCGACTCGACCCCTGCAAGCGCATCAAGTCTATTTGCAAAGCGTTGCAGCCTGTTGCTGGCCGGGATTGCGGTAAGATTGCGATCCTCGTAAGTTCCCTGCTCAATGGTAGATGATGGGGGAGTGCCGGCGGTAGGCAAAGGGGTCTTTTCTGATTGCTTCATTGTGGTATGGCACTATTCCTTGAGAGTATTCTAATGCAAGAGGTGGGCTGATGTGTTATTCCATGATGGAGATACAAGTAACATATACTATTGCCCTTCTTGGTCAGCGTCCTCTGCTCAACTACGAGTTTCGGGCAATATTTATTAGCCTTGAATAGATACTAAATGATCCAGCAATGTGGGTCGTAGGCGGAGCACGCCGCAGCAGCTTACACTTCTGTTGGGGTGTCGGTGTTCTACAAGGTCAATGCCCATGAAGCTTCCAAGCTTTCCATCAAGGGCTATTAAGTCTCTAACTGCGTCGATAAGAATTCATGTCGATGGTATCGAGTTAGGACCAAGCGATATGCTCCGGCCCAAACCTCTCGCCGAGGCTGAATCATGGGGTAAACTTATCCGTTCTGGTCCCGCGCTGATAAGATGCTCCGTCGAAAACCAACGCTTTGCTGATAAGTCGATTTGCCTGCCCAAGACTTCATGCGTCCACCTCCGGAGTCTGTGTCCTCACTAACGAGTTTCCTATCTTCTGTCTAGTCTAGGCCATGTAATATTGGTCGCTCCAGAAGCCCCCTTAGCCTGAAATCCACGGCCACTAGACATACGACGACCACACAGCCCATTTAAAAGATTTCGGTTGTGCCTGTGAATACAGACCATTTTCGCCATGGCAGCTAACATTACTAATGAGATGATCGCCACAAACGTGCTAGTACTAACGTCCCCAAGGGTTTACTTGCATCTTGCTAAATCATAATAGTCTTCATTCCAGATCCCACTGGTAGACTTCGGTCAATATCTCCATGGATCTGAAGATGATCAAAAAATATGTGTCGACGAAATCATGAGAGGTTTCACATCCTCGGGATTTGTATATTTGCAAAACAGCGGAGTTGATCCCCGGGAGGCTTTCCAATGGGCGGAAAAATACTTTTCCCTGCCCCTGGAAGAGAAACAAAAGCATCCCAACGTCGACTTTGCAGCGAACAGAGGGTGCGTTCTCTACGGATGATTGCCAGAGCACGTCTGCTGATTTAGACATCAGATATTCGGCAATGGGGGTCGAAAAGGTGACAAATGCAAATCTGACCAACGAAGAAAACATCGCAGAACTTCGCAAACTCTTTCCGGACGTCAAGGAATCATTGGAAATCGGAAGCGAAGCTCGTTACGGCTACCCAGAAAAGCCATACCAAAACCATTTCCCTGAAGACTTGATTCCTGGATTTGGCAACGGTATTATGGAATTTTACGTCAAGTGCGATCGGTTACACAAGAACCTCACGGGCGCAATTACAACTGGGCTTGGCTTAGACAGGTCGTACTTCGAACCATAAATATCTGGAGGAGATCACGTCTTACGATTACTTCATTACCCGGCAGTGCCAAAAGCTGTATTGACTCAGGAAGGGGCGGTCCGGGCTGGAGCACACACCGACTATGGCACTGTCACGCTACTCTTTCAGGATGGAAGCGGTGGTCTTCAGGCGCGTACTCCTTCTGGCCAGTATGTCGATGTACCTCCAGTTGCCGGGGGCCATTGTGATCAATGCTGGTGATTTGCTTCAAATTTTGTCAAACGATGTCAGTAAGTCAACATTTCACCGTGTCGTTTCGCCTCCTGATGCTCCTGCCACCGACGATGGCAATTTCTCCGCGCGCTATTCGATTGCTCTATGTTACCAAATGAAGTGAAACATCCTGGCGAATTTGCTGACAACCGTCCAGTTCTTTTCCCATCCTGACCATGACAAGGTTGTCGAAGCAATCAAAGAGTGCGTAACCGAGGCTAGGCCTAAACGATATGAACCGGTGTTGCCAATCGATTGGATGGTCAAGCGTCTTCAGGCAACGTATTAGACCCAACCACGAGAAATGGGAAGCCTTTGGGCGGTCGTGTATCTACCGACGTGGTCCTCTAACCGAGAAGTCGATCAACACCAGGACGATTTCACTCGTTGGCAAGGACGGAATTGACCCTAAGCGGGAGTTCTCAAAGGAGATTCCGGAGGCGTTGTCGAAACTCAAATTAAACCGATGTCCACAGCTGGGGACGCTACAATCGTCGGTATGGCGAGGGGTTGTGATGGAGATATTGGTGTAAGGTCATTCATACAATTCGTAATTTGAGTATAACCAGTAACCAGCCTCGCGCTTAACCACAACAAAGCTATCGGTATAATATTTGTCACAGCTCACAAAGGCAGATGTTTGTTGATGTTAACTACGATGCACGGATCGAGGTTCAATTCTTGGGAAATTCCCGATAGTCTCTCATGGCGACGGCAAAGTGGGGTTGTGGCGAGTTATACAGCAATTTGGGACTAGTGCGAAACTTCTTGGCATATATTAATCACGTGATCCACACGCGATGTGGATTTCTGCCAAGGATTCTGGCTCACGCTAAGCTACATTCGTTTACGGAATATATATAAGTAAAGCGGCCACCCCCAGCAGATAGTTTTAGTTAGTTCATACATTCTCTTCCCGCCGCTACAACCACAGGGAGCGGTCATCACGTGGGGAATTACGTTAGTCCTTGTTAGTTCTGAATCTGGAAAAATCCGACAATTCCCAAATCCTTTGCTCCCATTGGCTGAAATCCAGTACGGCTCATCAGATCCACTCCATGAACCATCCGGGATGGGTAGATATGCCGCTTTTGTCTGCCAGACCCCCTGATCGGATCTAGTCTATGTAGACGATGTTGATCACCGTGTCCTGTGCCCGTACGATATCCCCCATCGGATCCAGTCTGTGGACCACCTAGAGAGACGCCCCTTGGTCGGATCCAGTCCATGGCCCATGAGTAGACGACAGTGTATCCAATTAGGAAAGCCGACAAACGATATCGGCGATATATCTAGCAAATACCGATACATTGGGATCAGGTATCGGCGATGAGATCGGTATTGTTAGTTCGGAACACTGGGTTGAATGGACGACATTGGAGCAAGTTGAGGTTTGCAACACCAAGATTTTCTATACAAAGGAGACGGCGACAAGGCGGCCAGTACTAACAAAGTCTTGGAATTACATAATGTCCGAGGTTGGTGCCCCTTTAATTTGGTGCCGAGTTTGGTGGGCATTCGATACTTTATCAATGCCTGCGATGTGTTCGCTGAGCTTGAGAGGGTTTTTTTTTTTTTTTTTTTTTTTTCACAGTCAAAGAACCCGATTACAGACAAGCTCAACCGGCTGGTGGCGACCGTCATTTGAGAGGGCGCAGTGTAGAAAGCATTGGCTGGATCTGTACAGCCTCGTCGAATGACGTAAAGCTGACCAATTAGAGAGTTTCATTTTGGCCCTTAGGACTAGTAGTCAGGACTAGGACAATGGGACGTTCGTCCTGCCAACACTGAGCATGTCAAGGTAACTTCAACTCCTTTACCATCAAGGTTGAAAAATCGAGCTGGAGGGGAAATGCGTTTTGATCCCGAACTTCGCGGCAAAAGAGGGGGGCGAAATCTGCGTCTAACTCACCTCGACCCTCACCCAGACGTCGACGCTTTTAACCACCCAACCGGTCCTGCCAGGTTACTGGTATATATACACGTTGAGTTGACCCCTTTTCTTCTCCTATTTCTACCCCTAAAACCTGCATAGGGTGAAAATTCGTGTGTAGATTGCAGCTATGGAAAGGGGGAAACCCCTCTATATAGGCCAGGAAATAGGGGCTCTTTGCACTAGGCACCAGCTGTTTGACATCATCCTTTCCAATCCAGCGTTCGAGCTGCCCCTACCTCCCTCTACACACAAAAAGGCCTCTCCCCCGGACCGTAGGTCGAAGAGCTCTTGAGAATGCCGGTTTCTTGCCCTCTGTCTCTCTGAAAAAGGCCTCTCACCTCTCGGCGATCCGTCCTCGCTCTCGCCCGGTCGCCCTCGTCCCGATCCTGCCCAGAATGGACAGCCACCGTGTTAACAAGCTGTGGGCCCAGGCCGAAACCAACGGCTGCAGCGAGGGAGCACCTACAGAGCGAGATCAGGTCCGTGGGAACGGGAAGCACGACAAGAAGGAGATTAAGAATCATGACGCAATACTCCACCGCTACGTGTCGTAGGACATTCTCCCTTTCATCCTCCCCTTCCCGTCTTCCGACCTCCCAGTGATGAAGTGGTCCGACAGTCTTGCCTGGGACTGGGCGTGGAGACTACTGTCTTGATCACGGTTAAAGACTCTCTACGCTTCTACGTCGCCACGCTGCGAGTCAGCCTAGGACTGAGGAGAAGAAGCCGAGGGTCGATTCCATCAATGGGCAGAGCGGAGTTTTTCTTTGTGGGGCTTCACATTTTAATTGACTGTCTTAAGGGTACCGTCAAATTTACCCTGGCAATATCATTCAGGTGCCTGCAAAGGACCAGGATGTTACCAGGCAGATCCTGAAAAATTGAAAAATTCAGTGGAGAATCAGGCAATTCTATCACCACCAGGTTGTACTGCTGCACCAAGCAAGATAGGTCGGAGGAGCCTAAAACTATCTGCTGAGGTTGGCCGCTTTACTTATATATGTTCCGTAAACGAATGTAGTTTAGCGTAAGCCAGAATCCTTGGCAGAAATCCACAGCTTGGACATTGCCCGTGTGCTCCCAAACAGATCGGAGCCTGGAGCTATTAATTCCACTATGTCTTGGCGCACTAAATCACGGTGACATGAGCCAGGAGAAGGATTTAATAGATTCACGATTGCCTTTGACGCGATCCAAATCACTTGAAATGTCTTGACTTGAAATAAATAATCCATGTCTCGAACGCCAAACTGATTGACTGGGGCTTCGCGTCGGCGTGTCGACGAGCTCGCCAAGTGGACGTGGTTGGCCCGGTGACAACGAATGTTTGTTTCCCCGCAAAATCGGCTACTACTCTCGATAACCTTTTAGAAAGAGCAACGTATCCATCCCTTCGATTCAGCCCACCACGGATACAATCAAGTATCCATTGCGAGTACCGTACGCCGTTACTGTTCCTATTCTCTCTTTGGCAGATGAACTCATGATGTCGCAACACATTCAGCAACAGATAACGCAAAACACGTGCAGGAAAAGAGCGCGTGAGAAAGAGTCATCGACCTCAGTATCATCTGGAGTGAATCTTGTCGATCGTGTTCCGAATCATTTTACTAAAATTCCTCGACCTCCGCCACCTTCTCATCCACGAAAATCCTCCTCTCGTCAACTTTGCAAGACCGATCCTCCTAGACCGTCCTCACTCATCACAACTCAACCGTTCAACCGCCTTACATCCCATCCTTCATCCGACGCTGAAATCCCCGTTCCTGACACCAGCCCACGACAAATTCATGCTCTTTGGACACTTGTCATGCCGCCGAAGAAGGCTGCGAGTGGCATACCCCAGAGAGTCTTACCGCGGAGAGGCGCGGCAGCGAGCAGAACCGCTAACCAAAAAACAGAAGTCGAGACAGCAAGCCGTCTGCAAAATGTTGCATATGACGCCGCGACAGCCATTTCTCAGAACACCACTATGACTAAAGGCACCGCTATTACCAAGGATACCTCTGTCTCAAGGCTCACTGCGGTAGAGAAATGGCGGCAAACTGTGCTCGTTCCTCGAGGCATTGAGCTTGTCAATAGTCCACTTTACGAGTCCGCCTTCTACCACTTCCATTATTTCGGAACCGATGAAGATCAGTGTCGGGAGTGGACACTCAATCGTGTCGAATCTGGGAAGAATGAGGATATGGTGTTCTTGCGTGGAGGGCCCGATTTTAACACGAACATCGCCCGACAATACAAGGAAATGGCCTCTCGTCGTCTCTGTGAAGAGGAGTTTGCTACCCTTGCCAAAACAAAGTTGTTTACAACACCGGACTTCCTTCCGATCGAAGGAGAAGCCAAGGGATGGAAGGCTCAAAGGACGATTCAGCTCTATACGCAGCCTGATTCCAGCAAGGATTCGCTTTGGGGCCCACCACCATTGCTCAGTGGAGAGGAATATTCCGGCAAAGATTTTAATCTCAGGCCGGACTGCGCATATTGGCTCTCCATTCAATCGTTCTCGGAGAGCAACAGAGGGCTGGTCAGTATGGCCACCTTCACTGTCGAAGATAGGGACACCACCCCATACCTGACCATTGAATTCAAGAAAAGCGAAAGCACTGTCGAACAGGCGATCAATAAGGCCATTGCCGCGTCTTCATTGGCACTCTTTAATCGGTTTCGCTTGAAAGAGAATAGTCTGAGAGCTGCAAAGAAGAACTGGAATCCGAACCATTTTGATCAAATACGGCATTATATGATGACCTTTACTGGGCCTAAGGCTATCATTTGGCTTGTAAAGCTCAAGTTGTCAGCCGCATCTGATGAAAGCTGCTCTAAAGTTACTTGGAACGGCTGCGAGGCGGTAAGGCTGTTACAGTGTGACTGTAAGTCCGCCGGAGGTGTTGGTGACCTGGTCGACTACATTAACGCGATTCATCGGTGGGGTTTGGTACATGGCGCATATTGTAGACGAGATGTCAAAAGGATCATATTAACAGCAGGAGGGTTCGAAAAACGTGTCTCTGATCTGTTTGACCCTGATGACCCGATTGAGGATGAGGAAGATGGGCAGGCTATGAAGACCAAAGAGTGATTGGCTGGTGGAAATCAGTTCAGAACCACGACTATGTGGTCCATTAGCTTGACTGTGCCGGCTCGCTACACCAAGCGGTGGTAATTTGATGTTTGGGGAAGCGTGCCGCGAGAGCGATGCTTGATACGAAAAGAGTCTAACAGAACACGGCTTGTGATTTCTTAGAATGAGTGGTTGAATGAGCTCTGGTCCAAGGGATGAAAAAGGTACCGGTCTTGCAGTCGGAGATTATCCAACCTCCTTCGTCATGAATAAGTCGGCGCTGCGCGTAAGCGTAACTCTCCACAAAGCCCCAGGTATTCAGGCGCTCAAGGTAGTGGATTCGGTGAACTCCATCTCAAGATTCTGTGAATCCCATATATCAAGAGCTGGAACGATACAAGGCGGGATACTCTGTATCCTATGCTTTACTAGTACGTCCCTTCCACGCGATCGTGTATGTGACTCATTAGAACTAGGCAACCATACCGGTTCAACGGTTCGCCCACCACTTTCCCTCTCTAAATCTGAACCCAAGCAAGAACGTTCACCCAGCCAAAGAATAAGAATCTATCTCGGGGCTTAAGACGAGCTTACTCTTCCGTATGTTCTCAACAATTCTCTGCAGACAAAATCAAAGAGACCGATCCGAACCGAACCAAACTGCTTTGGTGAAAGATCATGGAACAAAACGCTCCTCGATACTCGCAAGCTACTCTAGTCAGCCGACTCAAGAGTCAGGCTCAGTCAGAAGATCCCACGAAAAGCAGTTTCTTGACATCTACCTCTAAGACACGCTCTGACAGAACGCAGATCACCAAAACTGCCACGGTCCGCGACTCCGACTTCGAAGATACTCAGTTACTTCCGCGGGGGATTGAGATAGTAAGAAGCGGGCGTTGGAATGTGGGAGGAGCTTACGGCCATTTTGGCTCCGAGACACCTTTGAACGCCGCCAGATCACGCGAATTTTACCGATCCATCGTTCGAAAAGCCCTTGCAGGAAGAGCTGACTGGGACATAGACAGTTCGATATTCCTGCCCATGGACGTCGACTTCATCACATCTGTGCTCACGACGTATCGTATTATGAGACAGGAAGAAGCTTTGGAATCCGACTTTAAGACATATGCTATTCAGAAGCTGTTCATAGGGCCATACGCTGTCTTAGAACATAATGTTGCAAGACAGCTTAGTGCGGTACGGTGGGCCGGCTACACCATACGAATACTTGATAGTGGGAAGTGTCGGGATGAACAAGGAGTTACGGAATTACTTCAATGGATCAACGAAATTCATCGATGGGGCCTCTGCGAGTACGCTCTCGGATGTGAGGAGGATATCAAACAGATTCTGAACCAAGCTTCGGGCAATCTCAGAATGTCCGGAACTGTGGAGAAAGTCTAAAATGATGAAGGCAGCACAAATCGTGAACGGAGCTCAAGGTGGTGAAGGAAGGTCAATAGTGAACGGAGCCCAAGGGAGCCTGAAATGGTGTATGGAGTAAAGCCCAAATACTGTGCATGGATTAAAAGGGGATGGAAGTATGTTCATGAAAGCAGGCGTCTATGGACCGGTGAGTACGCTGGTTGAGTGCGTAAATGGGTACCGATTCTCTCTTCGGAATATTTCAGGTAGAGTTTATGAGATAAGGGCAGTAGAATCGATAGGTCATCCAAGAGTTCGCTCTGGCTCGAGAATTGATTGTTGTTTGTGGCGGGCGTCTGACTAACCGGCGCAATCTCACGAGAAAGATTGATGCAGGAGTGCTCGAAGGTGACGCCTCGGTTCAGCGAACGCTCGAAAACTTTATACGAGTGAAATCACTTGACTCACAGGACCCGGTGAGCTTGTTGGAGCTGATGGAACGATTTCGGGACGCACGCTGTATCGACCCACGAGACAAGGTATTCGCGTTGCGTAGCACCGCAAGCGACGGGTTTCGACTGGTACCTAAGTACAACGAGTCAGTCGCTGATGTATACTTTCGAGTCCTATCCATGTTGCTAACAGAGCGAGTTTTGCCCAAGATGTTGGGATATCGGTGGCCGCATCACGCTGCAAGTCAACTGCAAAGTTGTATACAGTTAACGAAACAAGATCTGCTCAGCTCGTTGGTGAGCTGCACTGATGACCGACTTTATACTGTTTTCGAGTACACAGGACTCATAACAACGGTGCAAGAAGCTCTTCCAGAAAAGCAAAGGTCGTGCTCAGTCAACCGGTTCTCCTCTTTTCCTCTCGAAATCCGACTTCAAGGCTCCGCTTCGGGAATTCTTTATGGCAGTGGAGACTTGAATCCAGGGGATCTGGTCTATAGCTTACAATCAACGCCACAATCACCAGGAGGCCTCTACATCGCCTTCGGACCTGGTTCCGCGGATGTCACTGTCATCGGTATGCTCATCAATCAACCAGATGCTGCAGGTGTGACTTACTGGACGAAGATGAGACTCTGCCAGCAAAAGATGAAATTGATCGAAAAAATCACTCGTTGCGGCGTCTTGAGATGTTCTCGGAACGTTTTAGCAAGATCGCCGCAAGGCAGGGTTCTATGCCATGTCAATAGGCTGGCACTAATTCTGTTTTGGCTGCTTGATATCAGACAAGTCGATTACCTCTGGGATAGTCAAAAGGAGCTCCTGAATCAACCGGTCGGAGCGAATTTGTTATGCTGCTGCTTAAGTGACGAAAGAACCCATGCGAGCCTCGATGTCAACTTTCTGGAACCTCAAAACTGCCTTGAGATACTGCCGTCTTTCCAGTTTTCAGAAAATGAAAGCTGTTGGGCAGCAGCATCCACACAGCCATGGAGTGTTGCGGGGCCTCATCTGTCACAGGATCAACATGAAATCAACGAAAGCCCATGGCAGAGCCCAAGTCCTCTGGATTTCTCCTATTGTGGGAGGACGGAGCTATCGTATGCTGCGGGAGACGGGTGTGTGGGCTTCACAAAGCTGTTCCTTTCAAAAAATGGAACCGACACAAACTCCGGAGACGAGAGTGGACATACGCCGCTCTCGTGGGCCTCCAGAAATGGGCATAACGCAGTGATAAAGCTATTAGTTGCTCGAGATGATGTTCAGGCGAACTGTAAGGACAAGTATGGCCTGACGCCACTGTCGGAGGCGGCATCCGAGGGGCATGAGAAGGTGGTGCAGGTCCTGCTTGACACAGGGAAGATCGGCTCTTGACACCAAGGACAACGATGGCCGGACGACGCTGTGGCTGTGGCAGCATCCGAAGGGCATGAGAATGGGATACAGGCTGGATGAAGCACGACACATATCGGCCAGAAAGAGCCCGGGAAATTTCTTTACAAGGTCTGACTCGTTTTGCGGCCGGTCAATCTACGGATGAAGGAAGCGCCTGCTCCACCCTCCACTCCCATTCAACTTCCCATCTTTCCCACCCATTCTCATCTTCCCAGCTTTCATAACCCTCCTTTTCTTCCCTTCTCAACAGATTGCAACAATTACATAAGCGACAGCAGCGGCCAAACAGCCGTTGATGAAATTCATGACGCCGATAAAGCGGTTTGCGACGGGGTGGATTTTATGAAATCAAAGGGTCGCTAGTGTGTTTCCTGCTCGCGTTCGCCTGCGAAATGAGAGCTATCCTCGGCCTCGGCAGCACCGGCTGGGCATTTAGCATGTTCGTCAAAGTTTGCAGCACAACGATTCTAAGTCAGAGTTTCAGGATCAAGCCTTTGCGCTTTTTGGCCCTCCACAAACTCTACAGTATTCTCGCGACATAACGTTGTGGCAAACTGTTTGAAAGAAGCTTTCCACACTTTTAACCGGAAGAGCCGATACGGTGTGAATCCAGGTCAGAATATGACGTCACTTAACATCCCTACTGTACCTCTTCACAGCAAAGTTATTAAACTTATAATTGATTGATTGGTGTTCCTTCCTAATTCGAATGACCAGCTTTAGTAAAGGTGAAAAAGAGGATGGGCAGCCAATCACATACTGCGGAGGTTGAGTTCATTCCAATGTGAGTCAAGATGTCCAGAGAATTGTACCGACATATCCTAGTCTGCATCCTAACTCGATATTTCAGTCCAGCAGCCCGTCAAGCCATTCCTTTGTGACGCATCGGTAAATAGTTGTAGCTCGCTCCTTCCGCGCACCTGCCCTTGTCTTCTGTGATATTGACAGCTGTGCGGGAAGCATAATGCTATGGGCCCATGGTAAAGGCTTCGATCTCTTCCATGTTTACCAGTTCACCACACGCCAGCGCCATCCGCTTGGCGGGTGCTTCGTGGGTTGTGTAAAGCACCGCCAAGGAATCATATAGTGTTGCGCCGTATCTACCGATCTAGATATACTCCTACGATTCAGCGCTCCTCGCTGGTCTACGCGTCCACAGCTCAAGGCGGACCAGACCTTTTCCTGCCTAGGTGATTCCTTGTTTACTTCTTAAGCATACAGCATCAGGCTTCCGCTTCCTAGGCGATGCCACATGGCTCGAGAGGACAGAGACGCATGTTGGGTGTACAAAGAGACATGATGCTTACTATCCCACTCGTACTGAGAACCTGAGCCACTGCAATGGATAGTTTAGGTGATGAACCTTTATGGGTCGGAGTAGCAACATTCCTGCGCTTGATAGTTTTCATCGTTTTGGCGATAAACGGAGCGACAAGGAAGTCGCTCCGCGAGGATATGATCCGTCTAGCAGAGTTGCTAACAATCAATCTAATCAATCTCGTCGTCATGGATTGATTGATATGATTTTCAACGGAAGATGGATTGATGGGATTGGATTGATTTGTAAGTTGATCGTCCTCCTTGAATTGCTTCAAATAGTCGTTGACATTGAGGGTCGTCCGTTCACGCTCGGTTACGAACCATCTCGAGTGTGACTAGGAGAGCTTCTCTGAGGTGGTCCACAGACTGGATCCGATGGGCGACGAAAGGGGGATTTCATCGGATCCAATCCATGAGGGCGCCCCCCCCCCCCCCCGGGAGGGGGAGCACGTGATCCCGGAAAATAACGCCAAGCCATATGCTTACGTGATTGGCCGGCTCGCCGCTCTTGGCGTCGCCGCACAACGCCAAGCCCTAACCAAGCGATATCAAAATTAAAAAATAAAAAAAAACATTTAAGTTTATATTTTAAAATGCCAAAAACTGCTTCAAAATTGACACCAAATCGTGGTTGACCTATCAAGGACGTAACCGAGTGCTAAAACACTAGGGTTGCAGTCGAACCGATAGAATTGAGGGGCCTCACTAGTGTTCGATCATAGGTGAAGGTAAGAGGGTTGTCCGGCCTAGACTCCATTGAGCTTTCTAGGTGCCCTAGATGGGTAAACGTAATGCTCCAGCCAGTGATTGTTGATGATGTCGTCTTGTTCATACCGTTGGGAGGTCACTGATTCAAACTCTTCTTCGGTTGAACTTGTCTGGCTGAAGCTTTCACTGGCTGCGGCGCCCCATTTATAAGTTCGTCAGAGATGGACTATAGGAGGGGAGCCCTTTTATTTTCTTAATATTTTTTTTGTTTGCATATATACTCTTAGATGCTACTGTAACAAGCCAATCCAATCAATCTCCAGCTTTTGGGATTGATTGATTGGCAAAATTCAGCCCTCGGATTGATTGGATTGATTGATTTGTAAACAATCCTAACAATCAATCTTCCAATCTGGCTTGGTTGTTAGCAACTCTGCCGTCTAGGAACTGGTGCTATTCGCGCCTCGCCTCGGATTTAGCAGGAAGCTGGATCCACTGGCTGATGTAAGCCATCCGTACGATCGGTGGGTCTTCTAAAATCCTGCGTTCACGTTAAGCTGGTCTGGGCCGATCATAAGGACCTAGTCCAGCAGCACTATCGACGTTTTGAGAATTATGACCTATTGAACATGCCAGGTCGGACTTATCGCATAATTTACGGGGTTACTTGCATTCGGCCGATGCTTCAAGACAGTGAAAACTCTTAACATATCCAATCAAAATGAAGGAGCAAGAAATGAATGATTGCTTGAACCCACACTATTCTCGTATGTCCGTGGTGAAAATCTACTATAAATACATTGCCAGTCTTCGATGTGCCCTTCACTCAAATTAGTCAATCTCACAGCTCTCGACTCGATCATGGCCTTCTCGCGCATACCTTCCACGGTGGTAGATCCTGCTCCACTTGGGCTGCCGATCACGTATAAGCATTCGGGCAAAACAGCAAGGAACCGATTCCTCAAAGCGGCTATGAGCGAACAGATCTCTTCGTGGGACTCAACGAATCTTTCAGCGCGTGGCATCCCTTCCAAGGAGGTCATCAAAGTCTATCAAAGATGGGGAGAGGGAGGATTTGGGCATATACTAACAGGAAACATCATGGTAGCTTACGATCAGTTGGAATCACCCGGTAACCTTATTATTCCACCAGACGCGCTGTGTGAAGGGTTAAGGTTTGAAGCATGGAAAGAATTAGCATCCCAGGCAAAAAATCAGGGTAGTCTCATTTCTGGTCAAGTGAGTCATCCGGGCCGACAAACCGACAGCAGACTTCAAGCGAATCCAATATCCGCAAGCGACATCCAACTGCAAGGTGTGATGGGCAAGTCATTCGCAAAGCCAAGACCGGCGTCGCAAGAAGATATTGATGCAATTATCGAAGCTTTTGTACATGCAGCTCAATATCTTCAAGCTGCCGGGTTTGATGGGATTCAGATTCATGCAGCTCACGGGTATCTCTTGGCACAATTCCTCTCAAAGACTACAAACAAACGAACGGATCAGTACGGAGGTGGTTTAAGGAACAGGGCTCGCATCACTCTGCAGATAGCAGACGCAATCCGTAAAAAGGTGCCTGGATTCACACTGGGGATCAAAATCAACAGTGTCGAATTCCAGGATCAAGGATTCACTCCATCCGAGGCCGTTGAACTCTGTGCCTTACTGGAAGAGGCCAAGTTCGATTGGGTTGAGTTGAGTGGTGGTACGTATGAGGATCTCGGACCCCTCGAAGGCAAACGAGCAAGCACACAGAAGAGAGAGGGATTCTTTTTAGAATTTGCAGAGATGATAAAGCTTCAAGATACGAAGATTTACATCACGGGAGGGCTTCGAACGGTACAAGGAATGGTTGCAGCATTGAGCACGGTGGATGGTGTTGGATTAGGACGGCCTGTGGCTCAAGAATTCAGCCTACCGAATGAAATCCTGCAGGGAAAGGTGACTGGAGCAATCGAGCAACAAGTAGACCAGTCCAGTTTTGGTTTGACCACGGTTGTTGCAGGCACACAGATTGGACAGGTCGGGAAAAATCAGCAACCTATCAACATGGGGATCAAAGAGAACGCAAACATCTTCATGAAGAGCTTTGGAACTTTTATGCAGGAACTTGCTGAAGGTGTGTCGAAAAATTGCATTTTCCGGACTCTCTAACGTGTTACAGATGCAAACACGATGAACAGAACAGGTTATGTCAACTTAGAGGACTATACACCAAAGCCTTTCGATTCGGTCGAAGTATAGGAGCAAAATATCGACCTTTCAATCACGATACTGTTATTTCTCTCGCTCTGAGTCCGGATTCTAATTCAAAGGCACCATAAAGATAGAAACTATAGTTGATGGTAGAATTTCAGCTTCTGACCGCGGAAGAACTCGGACAATAAGGCCGATGGGAACGCCGTTAACTTACCTTACAATGTAGTTGATTGTATCTCTCAGCGATTTCATCAAGAGCAGTCAGCAGTAGTAATAACCGGAGATGGGCAGAGGAGTGTGATCTGGTGAAGAGCTTGGATGTCTGCGCTATGGTCACATCTTCTGGGGGAAATGTCTTCATATTGTTAACCAACTCGCCCACAGCAGTCTCGGTCGCCACAGCGACAATTACGACGAGGGGAGTAACAAGTTAGACATCTTTTTATTGAAACTCCTTCTGGAGCAACATCTTTCGCTGTGAATTCAGCGCATTCCATCTTTACAAGTGCGACATGCGCAAAATTCGCCTGATACTCAAGGTTTGGCCCCGAACCCTGTTGTATTCGAATAAGTACTTTCTCCGGCCAGAACGACACACGATCGATGTTTGTCACACAGGTCTAAATGCATAAAGATGCACAAACGAATCCGACTCGCCCACCTGATGCTAAATCAAAAGACCGAACCAAAAACTCCCCAATCTTCACGCTCACACGAGGAGGCGGAAGAGATGTGGACGCGTGCCCTGGCAGGCTACGAGAATACCGCGAAGTCTGAGATCGCGCCAGCCCTCAAAATCAGTGCTGCACACTCACGAGTGGCTTAGTAAGCCAATAAATAGTGGTATAGAAGTCTGATTGGTCCACACGGATAGGCTAACCCCATCGGATCCAATCCATGGCCCACCCAGGAATGCCCGTCTTTGTCTGCCAGAACCTCCCTGATCGGATCCAGTCTATGGATCACGTGTGGATGATGTTAATCACGCTGTCCCGTGACACGTACGATATCCCCCATCGGATCCAGTCCATGGACTATATGACGATGCTGACAATATACTCAATTTGGAAGGTGTATGCGACGCGAGAGGATATTGCGAGTGACCACTCGCGAGTGTGCAGCACAGCTCAAAATCAACCATAACATGGGCGTACTATATCATGCACAAGGTAAGCTGGAAGAGGCTAAAGCAATGTTGCAACGTGCACTTTTCTATCAGTCAGACTGGGGGTCGAAATCGCTAGCTATATAGATGGGCTCTATTCTCATCGCCGATATATGAGCCCAATCTATCGGCATTTACTAGACATATCGCCGATATTATTATCGGCTTTCCTAATTAGATATTATTAAACTTCAGGGATTGAGAGATGCAAGATATCGTACGGCACAGGACACCGTGATCAACATCGTCCACACGCGATCCAGAGACTGGATCCAATCAGGGGGTAGGGTGGGCCGTGGATTGGATCCGATGGGGTCAACCATAGGATTACATAATATTCGGATTATTGAAAGCGTAAGTGTCAAACTTCCTGTGCAACTTGAGATGAAGGAGCGCTCTGTTCCCTATCTACCTATCGAGGTGTTGAGGCTCCTTTTATAGACACACGAATGCTACACTGTTGCACAGAGCAACCATCTGTAACGTCGTTGCCCATGGAGACCTCTCATCATCCAACAGTAAGCTTTCAATTAAATCCCGACCCCCCCGCACGTGACCCGACCGTGGGCGGGGAAAAAAAAATAAAAATCACGTGTTCAAAAAAAAAGGGCAGTAACGTGACTTCGCGCACCCCCGGTCCGCGCGTGTCGAGCGCGTGCCGGTGTAAACCTCTCCCATCCCAACCTTACACCCAGCGAGCCAATGGCTTCCAAATTTTGCTCCGCGTGCCTTCAAAAACTCCTCCTCTCTTCTTTTCTAGCAGATCCCTCTGATCCAAGTAGCAAGATTCGTGCCACCTGTATTCATTGCCGGAATCGGAAAGCTCGACTGCGTGAGAAGAAGAGGAAAGCCCTCTCCTCACTCGACCTCAACATACCTTCGAAAAGACCGACGATGAGCCGTACGCTCGAGGCTCCTTCGATCCCTCTCCCTCATGAACGATCCGAAACCTGCCCCGCCCCGGAAGTCTCTACACGCTCTCTCATAAGCCCCATGTATCGATATTTGCTAGATATATCGCGGATATCGTTGTCGGCTTTCCTAATTGGGTATACCGTCGTCTACTTCATGAGCCATGAATCGTACGGCACAGGACACCGTGATCAACGTCCACACGCGATCCAGAGACTGGATCCAATCAGGGGGTAGGGTGGGCCGTGGATTGGATCCGATGAGATCAACCACAGGATTACGTAATCCTCGGATTATAGATTTTCCGGAGGCTTGGCTAATCACGTGACACGAGGGCCTGGCGGTTGCCCGTAGACTGGATCCGATGGCGCCAGAGTCGTCGGATTATAGATTTTCCGGATCCCGAGGGGTCGCAATTACGCATGTGTGCGCCGCCAAGAGTTGCCAAGGCCAATGTGGCCGGCTCAGTCACGTGATCTCTCGAGCGCAGCGAGGCCGGGGGTTTGGGGGCTTGCCCCCAAAAGACAAAGCTACGCTTTCACCCCCCGCGGAATATCCTGTCCGCGACCCCTAGTATATTTTCCGGATACCGAGGGTTGGCAATCACGTGTGCGCCGCCAATAATTGCCAAGACCAGGGTGGCCGACTCAATCACGTGATGTCTCGAGCGCAGCGAGGCCTGGGGCTTGCCCCAAAATACAGAAGCTACGCTTTCACCCCCCGTATCCTGTCCGCGGCCCCGAGTAACGCCAAGCATTATGCTTACGTGATTGGCCAGCTCGTCGCTCTTGGCGTCGCTGCACAAAGATCTCAGCCTCACTAGTGCGTGAGCGAGGCGCAGGACAGGCAGCAACACCAAAGCCAATGCATATGTTGCCACATCGAAAGTGGAGGTAGAGCGTGGAATAAGGTAGGTTGAAGGCAGCAAACATCTGACCTTGCGTACGCTGCAGTCTGAAACAATAAGTTGTGATTCAGTCCTCTACGCTTTGGTCGCGATGGCGCTCATCATTAATAAGCTGAAACGGGGCGTAAAATCCCAGCCTGTTAGCTAAAAGGTGCGGCGCCCAATACGCATGCGCATGAGGTTGGGGGCGGGATTCTCGTTTTCGTCGATCTTTCGAATTCCTCCAATTTAAAAGTCCAGCGATATCCTGTTCTTCGTAGTATAGGCATCGAGCCAGTCTAAACTACGCTAGTTATGGGTAATAAATTTTACAACGGATTCTGGACGAACTGGGGTGAGTCTACTGTCCTTACTTTCATTATCACGCGCTAATCAAGTGAACAGAGGATGGGAAGATTGGGGGTGCTACCCTTACGCTGCCGACATATGCAGGCTTGATTCTGGTCTCCTTTCTCACTCTGTTCGTACAGTATTCCGGTAGTTGCTTCTGGCGCGTGGTTAGCTTCATCTTGCACCAGACGAGATCGACGACAGCGTCGAACAATGGCCTTTTCCATCAACAACAGGCCATCCTTAGAAATTCTGTGACTGCGACCAACGCATTTTGGACCATAGCCTCGTCCGCGTTCGCGTGGAAAAGGAAAGGGAAAGAGAAGGGGAAAGGGAAGGCTCAAGCGCCCTTAAGGACCTCGTTACCGCTGCTTTTGGTTTCCGCTATCCATATTAGCCTTTTTGCTGTCGCAGGATTGTTTTCATCCCGCGTCGCGACAACATCCGCTTCAGGACAGGCGCTGATGACGGGCGATATTTGCGGTTTTCCTGATGAGGTGGAGAACCTTCGAGGTGTAGAGCCAGAGAATCTGGACGAAGAAGGACTACTCGCATTCAACACGCAAGTCCTACTGGGACGTTTGACTCTCTCAAGGAGCGCGGCGTACGTTCGCTCGTGCTACAATAACAACGACAATGGGGCTTCTGGTGGCTGCAACGTTTACGTACAACCGTACTTACATGGAGTCAACGCATCATCCGTCAACGATACCTCATGCCCCTTTGTAAACGCGGAGACTTGTGCAACATCGTCGGCGGTGCGATATGATTCCGGAGCCATACATTCCAACGAGGATCTCGGTATCAACTATCCGGAATTAGACGCGATGACAATACGGAGAATAACAAGCTGTGCTCCTGTTAGCGCCGAACGATACGCTACGGATTGGATTGAGGACGTACCGGAAGCGTTCGGTGACGGGCGCACGAATACGACGATAAAATTCTACGAAATGGGGCATCCCACCTCCGGTGACAATGACGGATGCGATGCTACATTTAAGAATTCCACGACAAACCTCACGGCCTTCTGCGTTTCAGAATTCATGAAAACATATGTCCAAGAACCATACACGATCCGGTGAGTTCCCAGTATCTTTAGCCACTGCTACATACGCATTACCATAACGGAAGCAGTTATACATTATTCCTTTGTTTACGCCTGAAGATACTAATTGTTGTTAGGGTCCAAACATCCTACTACGATAACGACACAGCCAGTGATTTAATCCCAGTTTCTGATTTTCAAGTCGACAATGCCGATGTCACACTAATTGCCATCTTCAACAAGGCAAGGTACAGCGAGATGGTCGAGGATGAGCTTTTTTCTGCCCAAAACGAATCTTCTTCCTGGGGCCCCGGCTTCTTCACTGCCACCGATGACTTATCCGTACTTGGTTGCACCGAACAGTATCAAGTCTGCAATATTAGGAACACACGCTGCACACCGGTCACAGGACTCTATGGAATTAAGCACGCGTTAGATTCTGAGGACGGAGACTTGGACTTGAGTCCTAAACAGAAAGCGATATTCGAGCTTCTGTGGATGCCAGCCCGGTCTATGAGTCTGCAATGGTCGTTCAAAGTGCTCGGTACAGAGCTTCTACTCGCGAAAGATTGGTTATGGGCGACTGTCAGCGTTGGCTCATCCGCTCTACCGCCCAACCACTGGCAACTGGAAGCCGAGAACCTCCACAATGTCTCGCTGGCCGTGCTCCAGCGGCGGGTCTCCGAATTCGCATCCCCGAACGAATTTGAGATTCGCCCAGGTTTAAACTCGCTGGCGCAGGTTCGAGAACCTTCCGACCCCGCCCTCCGCGATCTTTGCACGGCTCTGAAACTGCGAAGTAGTGAGCATATCTCCGTGAGCGTGCTGGGAATCGGGATTATTCTGGGGGTCGGCAGCTTGCTTATTCTACTCGACTTCGTTCTCATCTGGGTGAATATTCTTTGGTGGAGAAATAGGTCGCCTCGCCGTCAGAAAAGGAAAGAGGACTGGCGGGCCACGAGCACGTTGCAGCTTCAGAGATCCGCATTGGAGGCCAGGGGTATCGAGCCCTGGGAGGACGATGAGAATGAGACGCCTGTTCTGGTGGACAGGAACAAGAAATTCACAAGGCTGAACGACCTGAATGACGATTGTAAGATTGGCGAGAACAGAGAGGGTGATGTAGGATATGGTAGGGGCACGCATACACCGGTGCCAACTCAAACTCCGGAGTCAAGGAGGATGGAAGCAGACGATCGTGCCGCTGATCTTGAGGATGCTAGGAGGTTGTCTAAGGAACAGTAGTTTGTTATATATCCATGAATGATGTAGAATTTCTGATATTCCGAATGTATACAGGATCAATATGGACTGCTCGGCCTCGTTCACCCTGACCTGATGCAAAGTTCTCAACCATCCTATACCGAAACAGAGAAACAAGTCTTCTGCAACACAGCCTACCGAATACTCGATCTCAGCAAATCATTCATGCTCTTTATTGCATAAGGTAGGGATCAAGTGATGGACTGTAGAGTCCAGAGAAGAGATATGAAGGATTGCGTTGTTGTTCTATCTAACAAGAGAGCAAGACTGAATAAGTAGGGTGGAAGGGTGCAGCCTCGCGTGACGTGACATGCCAACATCGAGTCTTCGGCCAAGCTGGTGCCCAGACTGGAGATATGAGTATCACCAGATCCAGGACTTCAATTTTCGTGCACGACAGGAGCCGTGAGCATGCGAAAACGCTCCTTGGCATCTCAACATCGATTCCCGACACCTCGACATGCCTGTCCTTGAAGTCAAAGGTTTTCGTTTGGATGTTGTACACCGGAAGTGGGAATTTGGCTACGATCTTTTGGATACTGTAAGTCTGTATCTCTTCCTACAAGGCTGTGTGAATTTACAGGTTCGGTTACCAGAGGCAAATCGTTCTTCACGACAAAGCTAGGATACGCTGGGCTAATGGACTACGAAAATTGCGGAGCTACTGACGAAGTGTGGATACTTGCTGGTGGATCTCAACCCGTGGTCTTGCAACCTGAGCTGAGCAAAAAAGGGCGCTACTATGTGTCTTCTGAGGTATACGTACATGGAGTCATGGACGGCGAAGCAGCTCGCGGAAAGGTTCCCACACTACCTGAAGATGGAAATTCACAACCTGTTGTAAAGGTGATGAACGGTTTAGCACTTGAGTGCCTGTCGTGCAGGGAGGATGTCGTCGTCAAAATCGTTGAGCAACCACACACAAAGCTCCAATTACAAGGAAAGTTCAATGCACTCGCCAACTTCCTACCCACCCATGTTCGCTTGCCTCTTACATAATCCATGCACGTAGCGCCCCGCTACACTGTAACAAGCGGCCTTCGGCCGCAGCCTAAAATTTAGGATCATCAATCTTTTGTGATTTAGCGCTGCTCGAAGTCGAAAACATGATTGCTTAGTACCCGTATTGTGAAGTCTTATGAGGACACCAAATACCAGCGTTTCTAGTTAGCGGATCCGACTCCAAAACCGCCTAACACCTTGGAGTCGAGTCACTGACTCAATTCCGAGAGCTCTCCCGGCAAGAATAATCGACAACGGGGGGGGCGCGGGCAGTGTTCTCAGTTATTCAAGTCAGCCAAGCGACTAGATTATTCGACTAACTTATTCTTAGTCTAGTCTAGTCAAGTTAACTAGCTTATCGATAAGTTATTCAGCTGCTGGCCGAGGGGCAATGTGATCCACGGATTGGATCCGATGGCGGTGGTCCACAGACTGGATCCAATCCATGGACCATCTCAATATCGACTTTCATCGAGTGGGGCGCCCCTCCCCGAGGGGCCATGTGGTCCACGGATTGGATCCGATGAGGGTGGCCTTCGTCATCACGTGACAGTGCCAAGCCATGAGTTCACGTGATTAGTCGACGCGACAGTCTTGGCGTAATCACGTGCCGCACAACGCCAAGCCACAACCAGGTAAATCCCAAACTAGGGGCCGCGGACAGGATATTCCGCGGGGGGTGAAAGCGTAGCTTTTGTCTTTTTGAGGGCAAGCACCCCAAACCCCCAGGCTTGCTTGCGCTCGAGACATCACGTGATTGAGCGGGCCACCCTGGTCTTGGCAACTCTTGGCGGCGCACACATGCGGCCGTACGACGATTCACGTGATTGCCGACCCCTCGGGATCCGGAAAATCTATAATCCGACGACTCTGGCGCCATCGGATCCAGTCCACAGCCCCAACCCTCGGGCCCTCGTGTCACGTGATTAGCCAAGCCTCCGGAAAATCTATAATCCGAGTATTACGTAATCCTGTAGTTGACCCCATCGGATCCAGTCCATGACCCATCCAGGAAGGGTGGAATGCCGCAGGAGCCTGGAAAATCTATAATCCGACAGCCAATCACGTGCTCTCGTTGACCAACCCCATCGGATCCAATCCACGGCCCGCCCAGGAGTGGGTAGAGTGCGCCGTAGCCCGGAAAATCTATAATCCGGCACCTAGTCACGTGCTCTAATTCCATCGGATCCAGTCCACGGCCCATCCTGGAATGCCGCCATAGCCCGGAAAATCTATAATCCGACACTCAATCACGTGCTCTAGTTGGCTAGCTCCATCGGATCCAGTCCATGGCCCATCCAGGAGGGGTGGAATGCCGCCGGAGCCTGGAAAATCTATAATCCGACAGCCAATCACGTGCTCTCGTTGGCCAACCCCGTCGGATCCAATCCACGGCCCACCCAGGAATGGGTAGAGCGCGGCCGTAGCCCGGAAAATCTATAATCCGACACCCAGTCACGTGCTCTAATTGGCCAACTCCATCGGATCCAGTCCACGGCCCATCCAGGAGGGGTGGAATGTCGTCGTATCCCGGAAAATCTATAATCCGAGCGTCAATCACGTGCTCTAGTTGGCCAACCTCATCGGATCCAATCCACGGCCCACCCAGGAATGGGTAGAGTGCCGCCGTATCCCGGAAAATCTATAATCCGACACCCAATCACGTGCTCTAATTGGCCAACCCCATCGGATCCAATCCACGGCCCACCCAGGAATGGGTAGAATGCCGCCTTTACCTGCCAGACCTCCCTGATCGGATCCAGTCTATGGATCACGTGTGGACGATGTTGATCACGGTG
>NW_013550601.1:679754-879109 GCF_000835555.1 Rhinocladiella mackenziei CBS 650.93
GTGCAGGTGATGGAGACGAGTTCGAGGGTGCTTGGGGCGGAACATCCCTCCACGCTGACCAGTATGGCTAACCTGGCGTCGACATACTGGAATCAAGGTCGATGGAAAGAGGCGGAAGGGCTGGAGGTGCAGGTGATGGAGACGAGTTCGAGGGTGCTTGGGGCGGAACATCCCTCCACGCTGACCAGTATGAGCAGTCTAGCCTATACATTGAAAGACCTAAATCGTGGCGAGGAAGCCATAGAGTTGATGACTTCCTGCCACGAACTGATGATAAAGGTACTCGGTCCTTCAGATCATCGCACTCGAGGCGTACTTAAGACTTTGATGACATGGTCAGGAGCTGGGGATAATATGAGTTATCGAGGGCTGAGTGTTAACCGTATACCTGGAGCCTGGGTTGATTGAGGGCCCCGGAGTGAAGGAAACGAAACGAAACGAACTGCAATCTGATCTGTTACGTAAGTCGTTTCGTGACCTCTTATGATCTTTCTTCGCTGGTATAGTGCGGTAATGATGCTTTACGACAGTGTCATGATACGTACTTCATTCCGTTACATCTTTTGATTGCTGTAGTGTTGCGCAATTCTAATCACTGAAACCCGTATGCCGTAATATATCCTTCACGATTAGCTAAACCAACTTGCGCAGTGAGTTCATCAGCGGACAAAGAACCATTCTTTTGCCGCTATATTCTCTTGGCATTCATTGTTTGATAGAAATCTATGGCGCTTCTGTTGTCCTGAATAAGCTCTTAGATGAACTCTCGGCAAGGATGTACTTCCGTTGCCTCGAACAAGCCCTTAGAAAAACCCTGGGAAAGTGATGGCACTTCCATTATCCTGTATGCTGTACAACAGTGTAGCACATAGGCCGACCCACCATTAGCCGTTGCCAGTCCCACAATGTGTTCCTGCCATAACCCTTGCGATCCCCCTACCTAACGCTCTCCCAGAAGGAATCCGCCCAGTCCGCAAGATCCGCGACATTAAAGACGACGTCGCTTTCTGGCGGTACAGCGGCTCGGAGGAGGATTTTGTGAAATTCGAGAATCAGAGGCGCTCCAGCAACGTCATAGGCTGAGGCAGTGCCTGGCTGAACGGTGACAATTGACTGGTCGATAGTATTCGAGTGAGGACCTAGTTGTGGAGTGGGATTTTGGGTGATAGTAGGCTCTTGGACTTTTGTCGGAATTGGAGCGTTGGGATTTGGGTGGCTTCCGGTAGCTGGTCTATATATAGGAGGCGGAGAATGGCACCACTTTTCGACTATTAGCGTCTTCTGTGCTCGCTTAATTGAGATGATGATGACAATCTTGACATCTCCTCCAGAGTTGGCAATCCACCATTCTGCGTCATGTCTCAGACGAGGAAGCGTTTCAGAGAGTCCAGACTCAAAAACAATTGTTGGCCAGTCAGATTTCTTTCCTCGGGTTGGGACGGGGCGGAATCCCATATCACCCTCTTTAGAGGAATTAAGGAGTTTGTACGTTGTCCCGCCAACAGGACATAAGCTCTTTGCTGGAAGGCCCATTCTGGAAAATGCGCGATCAAGAAGTTGGGCTAGTCTGAGGTGCGCAACTTCATGTTCCGCTGAGGGCATCAGCTTGATAACCAATAGATTGCTATCCGCGTAATGGCTCATCCGAGTATGCTTCCCTATGCTGGCGCGCTCACGGTCAATTTTTTCAAGCTGGCCTTTTGTGGCACCCATGAAAACAAGGTATTGCTGATTCGTGCGACCGTCCATCAACGCAGCGGACTGCGAGTTGACACGTTCTTTTAGATCTCGGATCCCTTTGTACGTAGAGATACGAGTGTCTCCCAATCCCTCTAAGGGCGATATCTCTGGTGCTGAACTCTCCACTGCCGTAGTCTCTTTTGATGTAGTTGAGCTTGAGGATGACCTTGACATGGGTGTATACGTAGGTGCCCCATCGCCGGGTCCGCAAATTGTATTCATGTTGAGGTTCGAAAGCCGGAACGCAATGTTGAAGGAGTAGAAAAAGCTGGTAGAAAAATTAGGCAGGGAAAGTTGTTGATGAATCGGAAGTGTACTGAGGCGAGAGGTGGATGCACTGAGGTAGGAGAGATTATGAATGATGAACTGTATGGGAGAGAAGATTGATTGATCTATCTCAAAGCAGAATGTCAATATAAGTTGCCTCAGGTGTCACTATAGAGTGATAATGCCAAGCCAGCCGCGGTGACACGCCAGGCATTTCCTATTCTGGCCAACAATGAACGCTTAAGTAGCCCTTCAGTAGAGAGAGGCAATAGGTGAAAGCGGATATATAAGTGTCACTCTCGAGGCTGTAAGACTGGGCGCGCCAGCCAAGTGCCCACGTGAGAATGAAGACGCTGCAAATGTAATTGAAAGCGTAAGCTTTCAGTTAAATCCCGACCCCCCCGCACGTGACCTGGCCATGCGCGGAAAAAAAATCACGTGATTGAAAAACGCGCGGTAACGTGACTTCGCGCACCCCGGTTCGGTTCGGGCGCGTGTCGACAAGCGCGTTTTGTAGACCTCTTCTTCCACTCTAACCTTTGCATCCAAAACAGCGAACCAATGGCTTCCAAATTTTGCTCCGCGTGCCTCCAAAAACGCCTCCTCTCTTCTTTTCTGGCAGATCCGTCTAATCCGAATAGTATGATTCGGGCTACTTGTGTTTGCCGTGATCGAAATGCTCGACTGCGTGAGAAGAAGAGGAAAGCTCTCTCGTCGCTTGATCCTAACGTGCCTTCGAAAAGACCGGCGATTAGTCGTACGCTCGGGACTCCTTCGATCCCTCTTCCTCATGGGCGATTCGAAACCCGCTCGGATGCCTCTACACGCTCTCTCTCTCCACCCGAATCACAGCCGCAACCTCCAGACGCTCTTTCGATCCCTCTTCCTCATGAACGATCCGAACCCCGCCCGGAAGCCTCTACACGCTCTCTCATAAGCCCCATGTATCGATATTTGCTAGATATATCGCCGATATCGTTGTCGGCTTTCCTAATTGGGTATACCGTCGTCTACTCCATGAGCCATGAACTGGATCCGATGGAGGATATCGTACGGCACATGACACCGTGATCAACATCGTCTACGCGGTCCATGGATCAGGGCGGTCTGGCAGACAAAGGCGTAGATTGGATCCGATGGGGTCAGCCAATTAGAGCACAGTATTACGTAATACTCGGATTATTGATTTTCCGGACTAGGGCGGCACTCCCCAGTGGTCTGTGGATTGGATCCGATGGTCAGCCAATCAGAGCACGTGATTAGGTGTCGGATTATTGATTTTCCGGAGTAGGGAGGCTTGGCTAATCACGCGATGCGAGGGCTTGGCAAATATAGAAGCTACGCTTTCACCCCCCCTGGAATATCCTGTCCGCGGCCCCTAGTTAAAGCGGAGCGTGAGCGAAGCTTTTTCTACACTCCGACCCCCCTGCGTGAGGGGGATCAATTTTAGATTTTCCTGATCACGGGTGGCCGGCCAATCACGTGATGCTAAAATTGGCAATATCGAAACGCAGTGAGGCCTGGGGAATTTGGGGGCTAGCCCCAAAATACAGAAGCTACGCCTTTACCCCCGTAAATATCCCCATCCGCGCCCCCTAGTGCCGGGACTTTTTGGCACGTGATACTGCATCTGTAGCCCAAGAAATCACCGCAATGAGAGCGAAGAGTGGATGATCTTGGCATTGGATCAGAAGAAAGATGCAATGTGTCAGCAAAGGGAGGGCGGTTTCGGGAATAACTGTAGCTGGAATACATTGATTGAGTCCTTGACCCTGAACCCTCACACCTCGACCCTAAGCCCTTATAGTAGGGCTTGTCTGGGTGGTCCATAGACTGGATCCGATCCATGGACCATCCCGATATCGAGGATATCGACTTCTATCGAGTTGGGTGCCCCCCGCCATAGATTGGATCCGATGACGGGCCGGCAAGGGGGTGTGATAATCGACGCACGTGCTCACGTGATAATGCCAAGCTATATACTTACATGATTGGCTAGCACGTCGCTCTTGGCCGCACAACGCCAAGCCGCAACCAGGCTCCAAAATTAAAAATGAAAAAAAATTTAGGGGTTATATTTTATTCCGCCAAAAACTGCTTCAAAATTGACACCAAATCGTGGTTGACCTATCAAGGACGAAACTGAGTGGGCACACTAGGTTTTAGTCGAACCGATAGAATTGAGGGGCCTTACTAGTGTTCGATCATAGGTAAGGTAAGAGGGTTGTCCGGCCTAGCTCCATTGAGTCTAGGTGCCCTAGATGGGTAAACGTAATGCTCCAGCCAGTGATCGTTAATGATGTCGTCTTGTTCAAACCGTTGGGAGGGTCACTGATTCTGCAGTTGAACTTGTGTGGCTGAAGCTTTCACTGGCTGCGGCGCCCCATCTATAAGTTCGTCAGAGATGGACTCTAGGAGGGGGGCTTTTTATTTTCTTAATTTTTTTTGTTTGCTTGTATGTGGACTGCCGCCTCAGGCAGTAACACCACCAAGGATCACTCAGGGTATGCCTTTCGGCCTCCTATGTCGCAATCAGCAGTGGCCATTTGTCTCCTCACTCAGCACCTTTTTCGCACTTCTCTCTGTCCCAAAGTACTTGCTAACATCCTCCAGTGTCGATGATTAAGTATCCAGCCCCTGGATATGATTAGAAAATGTGCATCTTTTACGACACCCAAATTATGGATACACAGCCTGGAACAGGTCCTGATGCAGAGATACATCTACCTATAAAAGGGCGGGCGATCGACTTGGCACTACCCCACAAGCTTGAGGATTGCCCGGTACCACCGAGGCTTTCTGACATTGCTAACGGCTATTTCTGACTTCGGGAACCCTATATTCTGATGAACCCGTTGTATAAGATCTGTCATCATGGTATAGGTAAACTAGCGAATCTTTGTATTTGCAATATCCACGGCCGAACACAGCTTTCATCTCATTAATCTATTGTTTGTTTCCCTAGGACGGACAGACGGAACGAGTTGTTGCGGTACAAGGCTGATCTATCTGAAGTCCAGCAACGACATTTCGAGATCAAACACCAAGTTGTCTTCTCTTATGAATACTGGCTTCGAGAACAATCCAGCATCAAAATGGTTCAGAGCCCAGTATCCAACAGCAACAAGCCGTCCATCGTCGTAGTTCCTGGATCCTTCTCCCCAGCATCCTTCTACATCCCTATTGTTAACAAACTCCGCGAGAATGGATATGAAGCCATGGTCGAAAATCTTCCCTCAGCCAGCCGTTCACCTCCCGAAGCACCTGCAACAATGGAAGAGGATGCTGCCTTTTTCCATGACGTTTTCGAAAAGCTTGCAGACCAAGGAAAGGACGTTGTCGTTGTAACTCATTCCTATGGAGGCGTACCTGGAACGGAAGCCACCAGGGGTCTCGCCAAAGCCGAGAGAGCTGAAGCTGGGAAACCGGGCGGGATCTCCCGATTGGTGTATTTGACCTCCGTCGTACCTCCGCCCGGAAATTCGTTGCAAGATCTCATGGGAGACCTCGTTCCGTCATTTATCCAGTTTGAAGTGGGTTCGAATCATCGGACTCTTGGGCAGGTTAGTGGCTGACTTTTGGTTCCAGGGAGAA
The DNA here is from genome assembly GCF_000835555.1 of Rhinocladiella mackenziei CBS 650.93. Lineage (NCBI taxonomy): Eukaryota > Fungi > Ascomycota > Eurotiomycetes > Chaetothyriales > Herpotrichiellaceae > Rhinocladiella > Rhinocladiella mackenziei. The sequence goes on from NW_013550601.1 coordinate 685,356, forward strand.
TTCATGAAACATGTTATCGAAGAGAGCGCGAAACTCACGTTTTCCGACCTTCCGTTCGAGGAAGCGGTTGAATGGGTCAAGAAGATGCCGTTTCACTCTGGACCCAGCTTCACGGGCAAACTCACATATCCCGGATATAAATACATCCCCGTTTCGTTCATTCAGTGCGAAAAAGATGTGATTTTGCCGCCAGAGTTCCAAAATTCGGTGATTGAGACCATCCAGAAGGAAAGTGGAAACCCGGTGGACCTTCACACCCTAGCCACCGGACACTGTCCCAACGCCAGTGCTCCAAATGATGTGGCAAAGATTATTATGATTGCGGTGGCGGCAGCTTGATGCAGGTGCTTGAAGACTCGATCGCTGAAGTGTTCGACACCAATGTTCGTTATCTTGAAGACGGTCGCACTAGTAAAATAAATAGCCCCATTTTGCGGAGAATTCTTTTCCAATCTTCCACGCGCGAGGATCCCAGGGAGCAGCGCCAGGATCCAATGTGAAACTCGTCAAGCAGAACAGATCACCGAGAAACTCTTCTTCGTCAATAATCCCCATCAGAGTAATCATGTTATCTCTCATCTTGGGAAAAGGAAAGCGGTCAATCCATCGAGGATGGATGGTGGTGAGCTGTAAGGTAGTCGGATGCAAAGATTCAGGAATTTCGGCACCGACGGGAGTGGATCGGCCTGGGATCACACACGAACAGGCGAGTCCCATCATAGCACCATTGTTGAAGAGAGCAGCATAGACGGACCCGGACATGGTCGAAGTCACAAATTGGTCTTCCTTGCTGGTAGGCACCATGACCTGGTACAGACTTGGGAGTCGAGGGACTCCCGGGACCAGGCCTTGTGAGGCGTTGTCGGCACTGTCGTCGCCGGACTCAGGTGAAACGCCACTACCAGTGGCGGTATCAGAAGAAGAGGTCGTAGTCGCTTGTGCTTTGGCTTCTGCGAGGCGTTTCCCTGACCAATTGTCAGTTGACAGCTTCTCGTTGGTGGTGTTGTTCTGACGAACTTCGTGCTCTTTGGGCAAGTCTGTCCTGGATTTGTTTTCTCTTGCGTGGATCCTGGACACCGAACCAGTTGTCGTCCTCAACTCTCGCTCTTCCCATGGCTACTGCAATCTCAAAACGAAGTTATTGACCAATCACTGATAGGAAACACTAGAAAACCAGTATATACTGGGGCGTTTGTCGTTGGTGATCCGGTAGCGGTGGCGGATTTGATCAGAAAATAGAGACACCAAGCAGTAAGGAGGCTAGAAGGACGGGTCGATGGGTCCCCCCTCTAGAGCAACGATAGCTTCCTTGATATCCCGGACCCCAACAACTCTGGCCCAGATCGATACAAAGACACGGAGAAAGTTGAAGATGGAGAGAAGAGGTGTAGTCAGCGGGTAACTAAGCGAGAGAGAACTCAAGAGAGGGTGGTGAGCCCGAAGTTGAGCCCCTCATCGGCTAATTTGACTTTGCCATTTGATTAAGTAACGGAAGCGAAATCAGCCTCCCACCGGCGGAATCTACTGTCGTAAGCGTGCTGTCCGTAGGTCGTACAACTATAGTATCTATTACGTCTGTCGAATCATTCGAATTCGTAGCGAAACGACTACGAGACGCCTGCGTACGAGGCCTCTTTTTCGGTCTCTTAGACTGATTAACTTCGAGTAGTCTTTTCTCGGCTACGTCTCGCTTGCGTTTCTCGGTCTCTGCGGCCTTTTGTACTCGTTGAGCTTGTCGTATGGCTTGTCTTTCGGCTTTTTTCTTGAGTGAGTAATTCATCTGGATCCGATCAGGCCGGGGAGGCTGCGCCGTACACGAACGAGACCCCTGCCCTCGATCCCACTCGGCCACATGGTCCACGAATTGGATCCGATGGCAGTGGTACATCATGGGATCCGATCCAAGGACCATCTCGATATTGAGGCCCGTCCAACGAAGATGAGTCTCGTATCAGCTCGAGTCCGATCAGCAGGGCTTGTCTAGGTGGTCCACGGACTAGATCCGACATCAATGACTTGTCTAGGTGATCCACAGACTGGATCCGATGCGTGGATCATCTCGAAAGAGTTACCCACTGACCGTCTCGCGCTGTGCGATGCCCCTTGTCGAGCCAGTTGAGCTTCTGAGAAAGGCGTCCGTGCCCATCTTGTGAGGTGTTGGATGAAGAAACACCTTCTCAGAGTACGCCGCCTACGCCGGTGGAGATGTTGAGAAACCTCTGCGTACCGGAGTGCCTTGTCTAGGGAATAACCAGACAACCAGGACAGTTCGAATGACCAAGCTGCTTATGGAGATCGATGGCATACCACCGCTGGAGCTTCACCATATCTGCCATGTCCTGACTGATAGCTAAGCGGTGATCTGCTGCCTGCCATTGGTAATCGAGTGCAGATTTCCACGAAAAGTGTCGACGGCCTCCGCCAGCCTCGAGGAACCGCCAGGCAACGCGCTCAATGATGGCGTCAGAAGCATTGGGAAGGTCGGGATTTCTGCTTTGAGGTTTTGCAGAGCATTGTTCCGAAGCTCACTCTCGGCGGTGGCGTCGTCCATGCCCAGCTCCGCGCACAGAACTTTGATAGATTTCGGACCTTTACCCATTTTGATGAGTGAACTGCGGATCCGATGGCTGTAGTGGTCAAGGAGGGTGAGAGGAACGCATGATGAGGGGCGGGTTAAAATATACCTCACGCTTGAGGCCTGCGTCGCGTGGAGGCGGTCGAAGTGAGCTTTGAAGGTGGAAGGCCAGACCGGAATGGAGTGGATTTGTGCTTTGTAGAACAGATACCTCCATGCTAGAAGAGTGGATGTTTCAATGCCGATAGAAAAGATGTGTAATGATCGATATGGTTGTGAGCGACGTTAAGCTGATCGTGGGTCACCTGCCTGGACAGCGACGTCCAGGGCAGAGCACCGAGGACGATAACAATATTACGACGCGACGCTTTCCACTTGAACACGTCGCCGGTGTCCATTGACCTTCAAGCTCCCTTATTATTTCGAAAAGAAGAAATCTTGCGTTGGTGAGGGTCGGCACACATTCAGCGTGGAAACAACCTAACTTATCTCTCCGTCTCCTTAAAGCGGCATGCCCGCTCGCTTAGGGCAGATACTCAGCCTTGCGACTCTCTGCTGTCTCTCGAGGACCATCCACCTTATTTATCTGACATTAGCCATCGACCAACTCTTCCAGCGACGCCATAGTCTCGTCAAACCTCTCCAGAGTCAGTACATGTCCAGTATCGTCGAAGATACACAACTCTGGAAAATTGCCCTCCAAAGGAGGGTGTAATCGTTCTGCGGAAGAAACTGGAGCAATCTTGTCCACTTGACCGTGCGGAATCTGAACATTCGAATCCACGATCTTCTCTGTCAGGGCCCCAGATCTTCGATCGAACATGGTGTCGTGTACATGCTGGTGCTTGGAGGATGGATGTTCGGTAGCCAAGCATCACCGTTGGTGGGGAAGACGCCGTTCTTATCAGGTGCATTGGGACACTACTTGCAAAGATGGTGGCTCTTATTTCCGCTAGCTGTTGATCTTGTGATTTGGGGATCAATACGTTGATCAGAGATTTGCCGGCTGACAAGAGCGAGAGGTCGACAGTCCCGTGTGAAGTTGTTGCCAAAAATATGTCGACGACGCGATGCGTCTGGGAGACAGCAGAGTCTTGCAAGAGTTTAATTCACACCAGAGATGGACACATGGCCTGAGAGTATCTACCATTTCTTGCGCTATCATGCCACCCATACCATGTCGCACGACGTGGACTGACAGGTCATCTGCCCGTTCAAGGTGATCAGAACGTCGAGGGTATCTTGGGCGAGGCTCTTCATCAAAGGAAATGTCCATGGAGCCTCAGATCTTCCAGTACAACGATGGTCCAAGAGCAACGGCGCATATCTAATTGGCCCGGAGCTTCACGACAGACATACCTTTCTGAATTTTCATGTCCAAAATGACATGCATACTGTACCCACGATTTCATTGTATTCCATAGCCGCAAAGCCACCGCCATAGCAACGGGGAATTTCGAGCCACGAACTGTAGAAGTAGTTGGCAAGCTCGAGCCTCGACATACCATGACTTATGGGCATAGGAAGATTGAGCGTACGGCCTGGTGTCGAACAATGAGCAGTACCCCTTTACTGCGAAAAGGGTTATCACCTATGCAGGATATAGGGGAAGAATAGGGGTAGAAAAGAGGTCAACCAAGCATGTATTCATTAAGACTGGTAATCTGGCAGGACCAGTTGCCAACGAGACAGAGCATTCAATACATCTCATTTGCAAACCCCCCAGTTTGACACCGGGGCAGGATACACCCTCAGCTCTTTGATAGTGAGTTGTTTCCTTGTATTGATGGAGGGATTCTGCCTCTTGGCCAAAGGGGTTGTGGATGAATTATCCATATTTCGAAGTCGAAGTGACACGATTCCAAGTCATGAAGGGTGGGCTTTAAAGTGGTGTCCGCATTGAATTGTACTGCCGGTTCATGGAAAGTACGTTATCCAACCAGCATCTCTCTAATCATGTTATAGACGTCCACTTTACTTCTAGGGCGAATTTCCTCTGAGCACATATAATACTTTGTCATTTAGATGGTAGAAAATTCCTCGATGCCATGGAAACCAGGAATCACCTCGCCTTGGGTGGGGTACGTGAAGGATCACCAGCATGTCGAAGACTTCTTCTGCCTACGATTGCACCTAATACTAAACCTTTGCTCGCCATTCCCATCTCCATCCCAGGCATGCCCATCGACTCAGCACAAAAGTTACCAGGGACACTCCCAAAATGATGCACATAAATCCCACCATGATCTGAGGACCAGCCGATTCCACTAATTCGCCACTGATTGGAACACAGATAAGTGCCGCCAGCGAGCCAATAAAGTACAAAGTACCGTAGTAACGGCCGAACTGTTCTGCTTCGCACAATTGGCCAATGCAAGCAGGGGTCAATGCCATCCATGACCCGGTTCCAAAGCCAAATAATGCAGTGAAAACGTACAAGGCAGTCAGACTCGTATGTCCAAATGGGAGCCATAGAACGAGCATCAAAGCCAGCGTCACGACGATCATAATGAGGAGTGTGTTGAAGCGGCCGATGATGTCCGAGACGAACCCTGGAATGATGCGGCCAAAGCAAGACGCACCATTGAGCACCGCTATGATGTAGAAGCCGGTGTCTGCAGGGTATTTGCCGCCATAGTTTGCGTAGGTGGGCAGAATTCCGAGGGAACCAAATAGAACGATCTCGAAGCCGAAGACACTGATGGTAAGGAAAGTAAACTTCAGGTCGCCAAACAGGCCCAACGAGATGATTTTCTGATTCCGGGCCTCTGCTGAAGGCGGTAACCTTGGTTTCATCAAGATGTTGCTGATGATCAAACACCCCAAGAAGACAAATCCCAAGATGCGAACGGACCACGCATACCCATATTGGGGTAGCGCGCTTCTCAGAAGCAAAGGAATCGTCACTCCTCCAAAGCTTGATCCTCCCATCGCAATCCCGTGAGCAAGACCTCGCCTTCTCTTGAACCAATGGCCGACCACAGCCAAGCTGGTGGTCGTCAGTGTTGCTCCCGCAGTTCCTCCCAGAAATCCCAGGCAGAGCAAGAATTGCCAGTAGATTTTGCATTCAGCTAGCAGAAACAGCATTGCAATGTAGCAAACGCTGCCGATTAAAGCTATCCATCGAGGACCATAGCGATCAAACAATGGCCCTACCCAGATACCTAGTGCTAAGGCGAGATAGACGAACACAGATGGAATCCACCCCACATCACGAGAAGTGTAATGGGAAAGTTGATTCATCTGGAGGTACTCCTGCACGGTACCAATGGATACCATAAAACCGAAAGAAGTAAACAGCCCCCAAAAAGACCCCGTCAGAACAAGCCATGCTTGAAGACCACCTTCTGGAAATACGTCATTGGGAGACGCTGTGTCTGTATCGGCGATGTCAAAAGAAGCGTCATTTTGCTCGTTGCCATGAGCATGAGCGCTTTTTTCAACGTTGGTAGGGATTGGCGTTTGCGGCTCGAAGCTGGCGCTATTCGATTTGGGGTTGAATTCGGTCACAGAACTCAGGTTCTGCCTTTCTAGATCGTTAGACTCGACGAGCTGGACTGCCGGGAATGTGACGGCGTCCATTGAGTGACGAGAACGGATGATATTTGGAACAGAGGAGAGAAGACTGGGTTGAAAGTCAGCTGAGTGTGAATTGGGGAAAATCTGCTCGTCCAGGGTCGTCATTCTGCATTTTAAGGCACAATATCTGAGTCAGAGTTATGATTCTGTAACCATATCCATAAAGGCACTATTGTGGGGGTGTTTCAAGTGGAGAGCGGACTGCCCACCAACGCTCTTCTCCGTTTCGGTCGCATTTTACGACAATATCTCTGTCGACGATCCGAAGTACCAGTTGTGAGAAACTAGAAATCATGTCCTGATGCTCTTCTGGCGATGGAGGCGTATATAGGCGTCCTGCGTGCTGATCAATCATGGTTCAGGTCACGTTGTCCAGCCTAGGAGGATAAGACGCAGGGAGATTCATATCTTCTTGGCTCAGACTTGCCTTTGCACTTCATGGGTTGACTCGGCGGTTGCAGGCCCGTATGAAATGTGAGCTGCATATCCAGCTCGTGTCTTCTGTGCCTCAGAAGTATCTGGTTGTCATCATTGCCGCATGGTTTCTGGTCAGGATCGGATCTTCCCCAGTAATCCACGCCATCACCCAAGATATCGTTGAGAAGAGGAGACCAAGATGAGCAGGCTCAAACCAGAACATCGGTGCCTTTCATCCTGCCCTGGCCAGCGTTCATTTTCGCCGTTCGTGCACCGAACTGAATGGCTCTCTTTCTCTCCGAAGCGGCTGTCTTCATGTTGAGCTTCCACATGGCTAGCCTCAGGAGCAATTTCGCTGGCTCAAGATCCTCGGGCTTCTCGACCCGGTCAATCCGTCCATAATGTTTTGGAATTCTCTTTCCGGGTCTGAAGCCAGATTTCTCCCAGACAGGAAGACTCAAGGAGAGACGTACAAAATCTTCATCCAGGTAAGGGTAACGCACCTCTTTGCCCCAATGGCTCATGACACGGTCATCCCGACCCAGGTTGCGAGATCCCATACGACTAAAGTCTAGCTCAAGCTCGTCGACGAGATCCGACAAGTCCCCTCGAGCAAAGGCCGCAGAGTGTCGATAATATCCAGCATACAATTCATCCGCTCCGAGGCCGGAAAGCAAGACTCGGGCAGTCGAGAAAGATTTTCGGGTCTCCGTCCACAAACCCGATCTGTTTTCTAAAACATCCCCTTGACCTCTTGCTGCAAAATACAGTGCCGTGGCAATAGACAAATCCATTTCGGTGTTGTGAGGATACATGAGCCTTATCACGGTAGGTCTGTGAGCGAGAGATTCAGAGTAGGGGACGTCGATGGCAACAAATTTCCATGTCCTTTCCGGGCACACCTGGCAGAGCTCAGAAAAACTAGATCGTCCCGTCACGCGATCCGGGCAGGTTTCGTAAGGTGAACCTGGGAGGTTCCCGTTTGCAGTAATAGATCGAGGGTTTTCAAATGCCACATTGAGGAGATCGACGGGTTCATTCCGGGGCAAAATGTCGTGTGTTAGGCGAGCAAGCAGTGTGCAGTCTAGTCCACCCGAGAAGAGGATGGCAACCTTGGCGGAATTTTGAGGTCTGGGGCCGTGAGAAAGGTCGGGAATATCCATGACTCGACATTGCAGGGCACTTTTCAGGTACTGTATGCATTCTTCAACACTAGACGGAGACGGGGTGGTGGCGGGCACATGACTGGGAAGGGATTTGTTAATGGGAGGCGATGCGTTGAGCCAGGGAAGATCGCCCAACGTGACATCCTTTTGCTTTAGCGAAAGATAGTGGACCGCGGCGGTAGAAACTTCTCCTGAGAAACTTCTGAGATTTGATATGCCAGTACTAGACAGCGTTAGTGATTGCTCATCGCAGTGGTCCATGAGAAGAGAGCGGCGCCCAAGACTGTCTCGTCCATAATAGACGGTGGCGGAAAGGGCACTGTAGAAGACAAATGCAAATGGTCCTGTTATGTTCGATAGCACCTGCAAAATGGTCTTGTGCTCATGTTCGTCGGAAGAGTGTGAGGCCTCAAGGAGACGCTGCCAGATTTGCACAGAGTCGTTTCCTTGGACGTTGACTCCGTCGACCTTCCAGGCCTCTCCATTCCAGCACAAGATGGATCCAGAGGACGGATCGCGTAATGGTTGCTCCTGAATACGATCTCCTCGTAGGGCCAAGACGGACGAAGCAAACGTCAAGTAGAGATTTCCCGGCGGAGGATCTGGGAGAGTGACATTCAAGACCTTGTAGCTATCAGGGCCGCGTGCCTTGAGCGCGTCCACAGCGGCATCATCGGGCCAAGATGGGCCACCTCTGGCAACCGAGAAGAAGATACCGCACATCAAGAGGGAGAGGACGCTCGCCGTCAGTGATTAAGAGATTTATGTCGGCGTTGGAGAAGATTGATGAAAATGAGAATGAGAGGTGCACGCGGAAGTGCCCAAGAGATATCGCGGATGGGGGCCAATCAAGCATCGGCAGAACGCAGGCAGACCAGTTTGGTGCAATAGTGGCTCCCCAGCTGCATCATTCCGTCCCGTGGGCGCGGGCGCTGGGTGGCCCTCGCTCGTTTCAAAGGCATCACGCAGGGCTGTCATCACCTGCTCCTGAGAGAGGGTCAATAGGTTCGCGGCGTGAATCTCATCATCCTGAAATCCTTTGTGAAACAACTTCTTCTCAGAAATCATCCACCTCACCTCAACCACGACCGAAGCCCTTGGAATAGTCCCAGGGTCGAGCAATCCTTACCGGTGACTCCTCTACAGCCTCGTTTTTCCAACAACCATGATTCAAGAATAGATAGATTGCGGCGCCAACCACGGTCTTGCACCTGTGAAACATGCCAACCCTGTCCAAGAGTCGACGAGAACGAATTATAGAATATTAAACTACTGTGTCAATGTCATCGGACGGCAACCATGCAACGATGGATCCTCACAAGGAAGCCGTTTCGTCGGAAAATACCACCACCAATCTAACCGATCTTGCACCAGAAGAAAGAGGTGGCACTGCAGACCAGGGAACACTGCACAACACATCCTCAGAGAAGGGAAAAGAACCAGAGTCAGATCCTACGGAGAAGATCGAGAATCTTCACATCGACGACGTCCAGGCTGATACGAATCATGTGGCTCCGTTGGAAATCCCTCCCTCAACTTCTTCTCCTCCAGAACCTGCAGCTGCGGCTGAGAAGCCTTATCTCGACCCGACTCCTAAGACGCCAATCATATCAAGACACCCGTCTGTTCGGGCCTCAGAGGAAGAATACAACGACAAAGACCCCGCCTATGACCAAGACCGTCGGGATGCTTCAGCGGGCGTTCAGGATCGAAAGCCTGGCGAGGAGCAAGATGTGGAATCTACGTCGGAAATTCAGAGTATCATGGACCAGTTCGATGATGCCTCTGCGGCACCATCAAAAGAAGAAATCATGTCTCCACGACACGAAATGGCGGGGCCGATGCTTGGGTCGGGTGTTGGTTTCCCACCTCGAAGATCCAGTCTGGAACATCTTCGATCAAGAGATATGGATACCATTGCCCCATCACCGGCTGCTTCAAATTCTGAAAAGCCGCTGCCGTCCCCGCCTTCGAATTCGAGGGATAAGAATGACGCACTCAAAAGTCCTCCGCTGAGAAGTCCCGGCCTGACATCATCAACCTCTCTTCCCGCGCAACCACCGCCTCCCGAGCCAGAACCTGAACTGCCTTTCGATTTCCATCGATTCTTGGAACAGCTTCGACACAAATCGGCCGACCCGGTGGCCAAGTTTCTTCGCTCTTTTCTGACGGAATTCGGGAAGAAGCAATGGATGGTACATGAACAAGTCAAGATCATAGGTGATTTTCTTGCCTTTATCACGAATAAAATGGCGCTTTGCGATGTGTGGCGTGAAGTGTCAGACAATGAATTCGACAACGCCAAAGAAGGGATGGAGAAGTTGGTGATGAACAGACTGTATTCACAGACCTTTTCTCCTGCCATCCAACCGGCCGCTCAACCCGCACGATCTCGATCTAGAGGAAGGCGAAAGGAGTCGGAGAAAACCCTTGTCCCCGGAAGACGGGGCCAGCATCAGGAGGACGTCGAAAGGGATGAAGTTCTGGCTCAGAAGATCCGCATATACAGTTGGATCCGAGAAGAACATCTCGACTTGGCACCAGTAGGGCCCAATGGCGAGAGATTTCTCAGACTGGCCCAGCAAGAACTGTTGAAAATTAAAGGCTATCGGGCTCCGAGAGACAAGGTCATTTGTGTGCTGAACTGTTGCAAGGTCATCTTTGGCTTGTTGAAAAATGCGAAGAGTTCTGATACGTCCGCGGATTCATTTGTGCCATTGCTGATCTACGTGGTCCTTCAAGCGAATCCGGAGAACCTCGTGTCCAACATTCAATACATTTTGCGGTTCAGAAATCAAGACAAGCTGGGGGGGGAGGTAGGCTACTACCTCTCGTCGTTGTCTGGGGCTATTCAATTCATCGAGAGCCTGGATCGCACCAGTTTGACCGTCAGCGATGAGGAGTTTGAACGCAATGTGGAGATTGCAGTCTCAGAAATTGCAGCACAAAATCGGGAGGCCGAGGCCATTAGCCCGCGTGTTCCATTCTCCGAAAAATCCGGCCTGGCTGAACCTGAACTTACACCCAGAAATTCAATGGACGTGACCTCTAGCAGCCCTATTCGCAGGGATGCCGGTCGAATGAATAGCAGCTTCGAAGGCGGATCCGATGATAGTGTGGCAGGTCTTTTGCGGACCATTCAGAAGCCCCTGTCAACAATCGGAAAGATATTTTCGGATCAAGACAATCCTCAAGAACGCAGATCTCTGAACAGTACGCATCCATCGGTGTATCAAACGCCACGAGAAGGACGAACGTCCTCTTATGATGCGCAAGAGGCCGCGGCTAGACAAGCGAGCGCCGAAGCGGCGGAAGCCCAACGGATCCAAAGAGCCGAACATAGAACGGTCGTTGAAACACTATGCGGCATGTTTCCTAATCTCGATAAGGAAGTCATTGATGATGTCGTGCGGCAGAAAGAAGGTAGAGTTGGACTCGCGGTGGACGCGTGTCTGGCTTTAACCGCGGGAAGTTAAGAAGTGCAACAAACAGGGCGGTTTCGAATTGGAGATATATCTTGGACTCCTAAGATAACAGCACTCGAAAAACAAAGGACCGGGAACCCCTGCGAATTTGAGTGGGAGAAACCAGCTCGCTTGTCTTAGGAAAGCCAAGCTGAGGTTTCCAGGCGGTGACATCTCCAGCGCCCCTGGTCGGAACCGACATGGTTCAACCATACAAGACCAGTGGTCCTTTCGATATCTCCCTGCTGAACATCAGTCATGTCGCGGATGCCCAGTGATAGCTCGTCTTCATGAGGCAGAATTTTTGTGAATCGAGCTGGCAAGTATGGCATTGTGTTGACACTTGATGGCAACCGTGTTCACCTGAATAGACAGATGGCCACCACTTTGGGTGAGAACAAGCAGATGGCAGGAAAATGAATGCTATAATTGAGATGGGAATCTCTGAGACAGGGAATGAAGGAAGTGATGGGCAGAATAGTAGGGGAAGTGGGATGTCCTGTATCTACACAGCTGTCCCTATTGCGGGAGGAGGAAAGGATAGGAGACAACTGAGTACCTAATAATTTAATCCAAGTTATCGTACAAGTCATATTCGAGGATGGTCCTTCACATTTCTCATCCGGACTAGTTTGAGACCCGAACAATGTTCACCCCCTTCCCAAAGCCCAAAAAAAGGGAAGAAAGAAAAAGTCTAGATTCAAAGGGGCTCCAGGTTCTTCAATTCTACCCTCAATTTCGCATTCGCTGCCTGCCTATGCGTCCAACTTCACCCCGAGACTCTCAGCAATCTGAGTTTCAACTTTCCCCCGGACATCTCTCCGGGCCCGGCACCCGGACGAGGCTGTAGAACAGCGACTTCCCAAACACTACCACAGATATCCAATGTGCAGTGTCCGCGCCAAGGCGTCAAAGCGTCAAGGCAGAGATAGTGATAGCCTCGATCTCGTCTCGTGTATTGTACCGGGTCACGGTCTCTGCTTCTCCTGAATGGAATTGGTGAAGTGACTTACTCTGTCAAAAAAAGCCGAATGCGATCTGCATTTCATGTTCTCTCTCCTCGGTCTCGGCGATTCTCTTCCGGCCCGCGGGCGGGATGTCTGCAGCGGGTTGAGGACGGGATGGACCGTGAAAGGCCTGGTGAGTGAGTGAGTCGAGGCAAAAAGGAGGTTCGAGTTTCTAGGTTCAACGAAGGGGCACTTCGAAGCTTCTCATGTGTCATGGCATTCCATTTTGGTTTGGATATTGCCATATCCATACCGATATCAGTATCACCATTCGTGTTACTATTCCTTCAAATGACCACGGCCTACATGAACGAAAGCTGCATCCAACCTTGTAAGCGTTGAGGACATCAGGCGTTGAGGGCTGTGTTCTTTCGGTGGTTCACATGCAATGCCTGATTCGAAACATGTAAGGGTGCTTTAGCAACAGCACCCCGGTACGAGCAACTCTTGGCTCGGTAGACGGGTCGACGGTAGTGAGAAACGTAGAGAATATTCGGCCTCGGCGATCGCGCTGTCTTGGAATGCTTCGGATCCGAAGACGGGATGAGGTGTAATTTTATTCGCTATACGAAGGACGGCGGTGCTTGACGTGGGGGAGTATGGTATAGCCGCGGCTATTACATTTCAATCACTTTCTTGCGAGACATCCAGCACTTTCAATTTTCGATCACAACGGTCCGGATAATGCATATATGGCGATTTGTGATGGACTTATGCCATTGCTATGTCAGTGCCCCAACACTTTCTGCATGAAAGGTCCCAATTTGTCTAAGAATTGCACACGCTCAAATGTTTTCCGGGGCAGATTCTGTCCTATATCCTCTCTGAGCACAAGCGTTGGTTGAATACGGCGTGCGTGGCCTACTGTGGGAGGTAGTAAATAATGTAAGATGTAGTGGAATGTAATTGACGATGTTCAGCGTGTCCTAGAGCTGGAAAACGGAGCCGGAAATTGGAAAACGAAACAGGAAGAGTATCGGAATATGCTCCTAGTGGTAACGAGGTCTGGAGGTTCATCCCATGGCTTCATTCCGTGGGAGTTCGTTCCGTGGGAAGATCAAAATAGGGTCGTTTAGGCATGGCGCACCGCTAAAAGATACGTCGTTAAGCAGTATCATAGGCGGTCGGTGGGCTCCTGGGTGTCATATCCGGACACTTTCGATTACATTTCCAAGACCCCAGGGGCTTGTCGAGCTTTGACCTACACTTCTAGTCCTGAGAATCCTCTGCCCCTCCTTTTCATATAAAATGGCTATCCTGAGGTGAATGTCAGATGAAAATGAACTTAGCCAAATTACAACCAAGTCCCGACAAGCCCAAGTTCCAGTTCTAGATTCCGATCTTCCAGATATCCAAGCGCCGGAGGACCGGAATCTGCGGCACATGCTTGCTCTTACTCGCACTCGCAGGGCTGTGCATATCTGGCGATAAGTACGGCAAATGATCCTGGACACCGACATGTGCAAAATCAACCGTGTTGCCGAAACAATATTGACAATGCTTTGCTGATGTAGAGCCATTGCCCGTGTACCGAGAGCCACCAATGGTCCCAATTCGGAGTAGAATAGGGACATGGGTGAACGATTCGGCAATGTAGGATTTTTCAAGGGTTCGAGGATTCGGGGACGAATCTAAGGATTCGGGGCAGGAAAAGGAAGTAGAAAAGTATGTGAATGAGGCGAGGACAAGATTGTGATATTTTCGAATGAGTTTCAAATTTTTTCAAAATTTTTCACATGTCATATCGTATCTCTTTAATCCAGCTAAAGGATTCTGTTCGTAGGCTTTCATCGACAAGTACGCCGCTCTGCGATCCGATCCGCCATACCAGAATACAAGTTCTTCAGATCGAAACAATAACCGGTGTTTGGCCCACTCCGAACATAATATTTCCGATAGTTCATGCCACATTCAGCGCCGAAGCAGATGATGCTTCGTCGAGGTCAAAAAAGTCATCAACACTCAAGTCGCTGTAGTCATAAATCACGATTCCACCTGGAGTCTTGTGGTTTGTCTCCTCTTCCTCGTCTTCGTTCGGAGCCGGAGACAGGCCGGACGAATGCACATCCTCTGCGGCTTCCCGGTCTGTGATGCTCTTGGTCGGCAAGCCACGCGGGTAGTATTCGTACCCGCCGAAGTTGAAATGGGAAGGGATTCGATCACCGAAGGGGGGAGCGGCAGAGGAAGGGAACATCTTCTCCAATAGTCCTTCGTCGATGGCGTAAAAGTCTTCTGCAGCCGTCTCATCGGCATCGGAAATTTCTCCTGCTTTGACAATTGGTTTCGCGCTGGAAGTCTCTTTTTCCACAAAGTCGCTCGATGATCCTGGGCTGAGGAGGTCTTCCATCATGTCGCGTTCATGGTCGGTGATGCGCATGCCTTCCAATAGGTGCGACCAGGGTCCGGACCGGAGTTGTTCGTAGATGCCGGGTGCAGGAGTGGGGCAACTCTCCTCTGAGGAGGAAGGAGAGGAGTTGTCGGCGGTGAGAGAGCCGGGGGAGGATGCGTTGTCTTCGATCTCTTGATGACTAGTCGTCGCCCGGACAGGTTGTCGGAGTTGACTGTCGGGGTTGGGACTGTTGGGAAGCGAGTAACGGGAACGATCATTTGGATGGATGTGTTTCAGGTAGTTCTTTAGAATAGTGGGCTCGATGAAGCTTGGAAGGCAGGATTTGTTTGTTGTCCTGGATTGGGTGGTCGTGTGCACCGTCTGCGCACCTGGAGTCGTCGACGGTTTGGACTCAGAGTGGGATCTCTCGACATCGTTGAGGCTGGAAACGGCGGTGATCGTGTCATATCGCAATGACGACGTGGAAAACCGATGGCGTCTTTTATTCTGGCCTAGAGCAGATTCACTGTTCTGTCTTCGTGGAGGTACTTGAACTCGACTTTGCCCTTGACCAGTATCCAAGCCAAGCTTTCTTCTCTTGGTGGCTGGCTCGGACCACATGTTACCAAGAGCCTCGAGCTCTCCCGGGGGAAACAAACGGTCAATGAAAGACATGGCGCTCGGTATATCTCCACGGTAAAAAGTATAGTCTCGGTAGATGATATTCGACTCGAAAGGCTGGTGTAGGTGTAACGAGTTACCGAGAAGACCCCAGAGGTCGGATGTGCGAAGGGGCAAAAAGTGCCAAAGGATATGGGGAAAAAATGACGGGGAGGGACGGAAAAGGGTTTATAGTCAGAACGGGTTCGAGCATAGCAAGGCCGTGCCTTTCCCGGGGCCTTAGCACCTTTGCTGAGGACGCCGTTTAACTCTCCTTGTTTACGGCCGGGTTGGAATTTATCAAATGCATCTCGGCCCGAGTCGGCTGCGACAAGAAGCTTGGGAGTATTTCGTTGCGAGGTTGGGCGTGGGCTGTGAGAGGGAGGAGCATCGGATGAGGGATGATTTCCTTTAACCAATTTCAGGCCAGGGCCTTGGGTGAGCCTGGTGGTTTTTTGTCAGATCGCCATGCTGAACGAAGAAGAGTGATACAAGCCACTGAATTAGTGGAAGTAAGCTGACGAATACCACGATGGGAAGATGACCAACACGGGGAGGTTTCAAAAGAAAATATCGCGGAGCTGGTTCGGGGGCAAATCCACCAAGACATGGAGACTCCGTAAATCCCCGTACCCATCAAGCAACGACCTTGATCAATTTTAGTACAATATTTGGAGCAGCCGTCTGCCATCTGGGTGGCAACCAAAAGGCAACGGTCAAAGGGGATTGCCCATTCAAGGCAGAAGATGGCTTCGACACAGACGTGGAATGGTATGGTTCGATTCTGTTTTTTGGAAGACGGCCTAGCAGCAAGTTAATCGCAATTCAAACCATCAACAAACCATCTCATCATCCCAATCACAGCTCTCTAGTGGCCAACGCTGTTGACGCGATCTCTGCAAACTAGCGACGGTTCCAGGAATCAGCTCCGTACTTCGGAGTATAGAACCCCAGATCGCAACAATCTTCGGATCCGACGGCAACAGGGCTGTTCTGCACGTGCCAGGAGGGAGAAACTAGCCTTGGTATCTTACCCCATGGGTACTAGGTATTTGGTGGGATGGAGATGAGGCCGAGGAGCTAGCACAGATGACCGAATAGCCGCGGATCCCTTTCTTTATGGAGCCACGGTTGCGAAATCGTTGGGTAACATGCGTGAAGGAGCCTTGTCCGAAGGTCGTTGAATTCTTTGCGACCATGTGGTCAAAAGTCAAAAGTCATCTGGCACCAAGGCCTTCCCGTGACTCAAGATTGCCTTGATGGGGGGCATTTGAAATCGGAAATGGTGGATTGGTAAAATCACAACCGTTTTTGACTGGCCATTTGGTCCGTGCATCGATTGGCTTGTGCCTCTGGGTGCATTGAGAATGATATTACTAAGGTGTAGTATGGGGAATTAGATACCAAAAAGCGGTTACATTTGCGCAACCCTCTCTTTTCAAGAGGTTGTTCAGGTGAGTATCGTCATTGGGGGTGTGTTTCGTCTGAATCGCGTCGTCCGCCCCTCTCTTGAGTCTCTCTGGCTCAGTCACCCACTGGTTTACACATCTTCTCCCTGTCTTTGTATCGATCTGGGCCGGAGTTGTTGGAGGCCGGAGTATCAAGGATGATAGACTGTGGAGTCTAGAGAAGAGATGAAGGAATGCGTTGTTCTATCTAAACAAGAGAGCAAGACTAAATGAGTAGAAGGATGCGAGTTGCTACATTGCCAAGCCGGCTTTGTCACGTGATTGGCCGAAAATGGAAACCACGCTACCCTATCACCAACGACAAACGCCCCAGTCAATATCAGAATATACTGGTTTTCTAATATTGCCCTATCAGTGATTGGTCAATAATCTTGTTTTGATGCAGCAGTCATGAGGAGAGCGAAAGCTGAGGACGGCAACTGGTTCGGTGTCCAGGATCCACGCAAGAGAAAACAAATCCAGGACAGACTTGCCCAAAGAGCACGGAGTTCGTCAGAACAACACCACCAACGAGAAGCTGTCAACTGACAATTGGTCAGGGAAACGCCTCGCAGAAGCCAAAGCACAAGCGACTACGACCTCTTCTTCTGATACCACCGCCGGCGCGGATGATCCAGCCAATGTTGATTATTCCTCTGACGGTACGTCTACCATGTCAGCCCGTATGAATGCTACGAGCTAACAGTCAACCCTACCTTGTGATTTGACAGCGTCCGATGTCCGAAGCATTCATCACATTATCAGCAGAGAAACTACGCCCGATGTCCCGGAATCGACTGGTAGTGAAAAGAGATCACGCGTCAATCACGACTATCATAAGCTCGCAGGAGGCAAGAAACACAAATCCCATCAACCGGGCGTTGCGTGCCGAGACGGTTCTGCCATAGGTGTCGACTTGAGACAATCATCTCGATCACAATCTCCACCTACTTGCCGTTTAAAGACCTTCAGTGCACAGACCGTTTCAAATCGAAAGTCCTCTTCAGGTTTCTCTCCAACCAGCCACGGCAGTATTGCCAAATCCCAATCTCATTCAAAGCTCGAACTCCCTACGCAAACGCTCTCTCCAAAGGACTTCAACCTTTCATTGCGCTATCGTGGCAAGCAATGGCATTTCCACAGTATTGCGCACAAAGCCAAAGTCCTGGAATTCATCCTCCTAAAAGAAGAAAAGGACGTCGAGTCATATCCCATCCTGGCATTCTCCAAAAATGCGAAGAAAGCAGCGTTTGCGACAGAGGATGATGATGGCGATGAGAGTACGGTGAAGGATTATTTCCGATTCTATACACATTTCATGAACGAGAGGTTTCCAGAAATGAGAAGTTATTGCTAGAGAATGGGGTGAGGCCTTCAGCGGGATGATTGCAACTTCAGTGGGATACGATATCGTTTTGCGGGTGGAAGTCTGTCTGCGGTTACATTCACGAGACGATTGTCGTTTAATGTTCGGGTCTGTGTCCGTCCTGACTGTTATTGGAACGGTGACCGTCAAGTCTTTGCTCTGGGAATGACTATCTTCGATGTTGCGAGTCCAGAATGACCGCCAGACTAGGGAATTGCTTTGTTTGAGGGTGGATTAAAGTTCTAATGCAGCGAAGAGCTGGGAAAAGTTAGACTCTGCCAGTGACACTATGTACGAGTACATCGAAAGAAGCAAGAAATATCCGGTGACATTTGCTTGAGGTGGAATGTCGATGACTTCTCGAGACCTTCGTCAGCTGGTCAACTTTTATTTTGCTCGTTACATGGAAATCAATCAGTGCAGTCATATTCAGAACAGGCTTTGGCGGCATTGCCTTTGGCCCAAAAAGGACAGGCCCACTTGGCAGGCATCGATTTGCGGACTCGACCTAACCGAAAGCCCGTCTGCCGTCTGCTACATTTGCGAAATATTCACCATACCCTTCACTTCCAGATTGCCAGCAGCCTCACTTCGGGTCACCAACGCCACTCTTTGTTGGCGTAACTCATACCGTTTCCTGTCATCGTATCTTCATCTCGCATGACACGACCCTTCATCCGAATCTTCCCCCTGTCAACTGCAGTTTGGCTGCTTTCCTCAACCTCTCCCGTCAACCTACGCCCACCTCTTTCGCACATAGACCTCATATAACCGTTCAAAATGACTGATGAACTGAATGCCAAAGATGATCGGAGAGGGAGCCAGGAGGATGGTGGTGAAGAAGAAGTAAGGACCATTCCTTCCGTTGCATATAGGCTGTTCCGGCCCCATCACCTCCACTACGCAACCACCCTTTCGTCCACGATGTGCTGATCACATTCCTACAGGAAGAAATCGCCGCGATGAAAAGACGCGTTGCCGAGATGGAGTCAGAGGCGGCCAAGCTACGAGAGATGCAAAGTCAACTCGAACAGCAATCCGAGAGCGTACCCAGGGAAGACAGAGAAGACGTCGACGCGCGAAGCATCTTTGTTGGCAATGTGGACTACGGCGCTACGCCAGAAGAGATTCAAGCACACTTTGCAAGTGGACCGGGATCAATAAACCGAGTCACCATACTGCTGGACAAGTTCACTGGTCATCCAAAGGGGTGGGTCTAAAAAATTATCCAAGCACTATCCTGCATAAGGCTTGTTCAAGAGCTGGATGCGGTCCAAAAATCTTCAAAAAATCATTTCATGCTGCCTGGCAAGAGATGGATCGCTAATGGAACTCGCGCAGGTATGCATATGTGGAATTCTCAGACCCGGGTTTGGTGGCACAGGCGTTGGTTCTTAACGAGAGCCTCTTCCGCGGCCGAAATCTGAAGGTGTGCATGACCCCTGGACTGGAGAGATGGTGCTGACAGTTGCTTGATAGGTCGTACCCAAACGCACCAATCTTCCCGGCATGGCCCGTGGTCGTGGGGGGCGAGGCGGCACCCTACGTGGAGGACGTGGTGGTGGATTTGGAGGACGAGGAGGATATGGAGGCTATGGTGGTGGCTATGGCAATTCACGAGGTGGTCCACGAGGTGGCTTTCGAGGACGAGGACGTGGATATGCCCCTTATTGAGCCGAGAGATCCTCTGGCCCACCTGGAGTGTTGTGAAAGGCACGTGACACATTACGGGCACGGGACGGAGCACAATCTATCGAAAGAACATAACAGCGGCATTGGTATTGGGCTGGTTCACGTCTTGGACTCGATATTTGGTCAGCGAGGAAGCGGGTCAAGTCGTCGGTCGGGGCGAAGTCTTGAGAGGTTGAAAAAGTGGCTCATTGATACCAAAGTCCTCGGCCGATACCAGTATTTTGGGGAAGGCAAAAAGAAACAGGGTTTTGACATTTATGGCATCAAAATGCGATCACTGACAGGAAATTAAGGTGATACTGTCCTATTTAATGGGCAATAAGAATAACTTCAAGTTGTTTGGTGTATTTTCTCCCTGCGGTCCGTATGATGTAAGCCATCTGCAGTGGGAGGTGCTTTGTCAACCACGGCCTCCGATCCTCCACCTCCACGACCAAGTTACTCCCGGGCACTGGATGGATTGACTCAGGTTTATCAAATCCCACACCTCCGTACAGTCTCTTGCTGTGACGGTGGTATTTTGTCGAAATTTTATCGTTATTATGCAATCATGACATGAGTGCCGTTCTATATCACTTTGCTGTACTTCCCATGCAAGGCGATAAAAGTCCCTCAGCACTTCTGCGAACCATCCCCTTCCGCAAACTTCTTAGCGCCTCAAACGTCGAGCTGCGCCTCGCCCTGCGGTCCATCTCCACTGGCTACTGGCCCATCCGCGAATACGACTCGACCCTGTCCTGAGATTCTTATGAGCAGTAGAATCATCAAGTGAACATACAGCTGAGCATCGACCTGGTGTGAAGCACCTCCTGTCGTGGTCTATCATCACCGCCCATCCCTCGACATCCAAGTTGCCCCGCCGTACAGCTGCCGCTGGCTGGATACTTGGACCGCAACAACGCGGTCGAGAAATCAGGATGCCTGAAGCGAATCTGCCTGCGTACGTGTCCTCTCCAGATATGTTGATGGCCCACGGATCCTAATGTGTGTGAAATAGAGAGCCCAATCTGCGAGTGACCAGTATGTCGATCATCCGTCCTCTCACCCGTCAAAACCTCGACACTGACCAAACTTAGTCATCGCGGCTGATGGCTTGTATAAAAGAGATGTCTTCCGTGAGTTTATGTAATGGATGAGCATATATGATTCGGTGACTGAGATTGTTCAGGATTTCCCGACCCGTTCGCTGTGGCGACCATCTCGGGAGAACAAACGAGGACGACCTCGGTGATCAAGAAAACATTGAACCCTTATTGGAATGAAGCCTTTGACATGTTTGTGAAACATCCCCCTGACAAAGAGACTTTGACTGATCATGATATAGGCGAGTCACAGAGGACAGTATTTTAGCTATACAAATCTTCGATCAGAAGAAATTCAAAAAGAAGGACCAGGGCTTCCTTGGTGTCATCAACATTCGAATCGGCGACGCCATTGATTTAGATATGGGCGGAGATGGTATGCTTTACATCTATGCGTGCTTGAGAGGAAGAAGAATGATACTAACACCAAATCAGAGATGCTCACTCGGGATCTTAAGAAGTCCACCGACAACTTGGTGGTTCACGGAAAATTGATCGTGAACTTATCCACCAATCTCTCCTCTCCACCTCCAAATCAGCAGAATCGGCCTGCTCCGAGTACCTCTTCCAGCGTTAACGGCTCAAATCCATACTCCAGCAGCACGAACGTCAACCAAACCCTACCCATCCGTTCCCGGAGCCCAGCCCCGTCACGAACAGCTACATCTGGCTCAGGAGAAGCAAGGGCTTCTAGCACTGCTATCAACGGAACGATGCCACAACCTCAGGTCAATGGTACTGGAAGATCCGGGGGGTTCAGCTCTTTTGAAGACAGTCAAGGACGTTTGCCCGCTGGATGGGAACGCAGAGAAGATAATCTGGGCAGAACCTACTACGTTGATCACAATACCAGGACCACAACATGGACGCGACCGTCCAACCACATGAGTGAAAGCGAAGCAAGAAATCGTGCCGAAGCAAATATGCAGATGGAACGACAACGACACCAAAATCGTATGCTTCCCGAAGATCGCACCGGAGCCAGCTCGCCCAACTTGCAAGACAGTCGAGGAGGATCGCCTTCTCAGCAAAATGCCGTATCTATGATGGCCACCGGGGCCACCACTGCAGGAACTGGTGAACTTCCCGCTGGATGGGAACAGAGACACACCCCTGAAGGTCGTGCCTATTTCGTGGACCACAATACACGAACCACCACTTGGGTGGATCCGAGACGACAACAATACATTCGCATGTATGGAAACAACCCTTCTGGAAACAACACCACCATTCAACAACAGCCCGTATCGCAATTGGGACCATTGCCCAGCGGATGGGAAATGCGACTCACCAATACAGCCCGTGTATACTTCGTGGATCACAATACCAAGACGACAACCTGGGACGATCCACGATTGCCATCGTCGTTGGATCAAGGCGTCCCACAGTACAAGCGTGATTTCCGGCGAAAGCTGATCTACTTCCGTTCGCAACCGGCTTTGCGTATCCTGTCTGGTCAATGTCACATCAAAGTCCGACGGGGCGCCATTTTCGAAGATTCCTATGCTGAGATCATGCGACAAAGCGCGACCGATCTGAAGAAGCGATTGATGATCAAATTCGATGGTGAGGACGGTCTTGACTATGGTGGTCTCTCTCGGTAAGTCAACGATGAACATCTGGAAGATATATCTGTGCATTAATATATGATCAGCGAATTCTTCTTCTTGCTCTCACACGAAATGTTCAACCCTTTCTATTGCCTGTTCGAATACTCTGCGCATGACAATTACACTCTGCAAATCAATCCACACTCCGGCATTAACCCCGAACATCTCAACTACTTCAAATTTATTGGGCGAGTTGTTGGGCTTGCTATCTTCCATCGTCGCTTCCTGGATTCATTCTTCATCGGGGCGTTCTACAAGATGATGCTTCGCAAGAAGGTCACCATCAACGATATGGAGGGTGTGGACGAAGAGTACCATAAGAACTTGACGTGGACTCTGGAGAACGATATCACCGACATCCTTGACCAAACTTTCTCTATTGAAGATGAACAATTTGGTGAGACCAAGACTATTGATTTGAAACCTGGCGGCCGCGACATCCAGGTCACAAATGAGAATAAGAGAGAATATGTCGAGTGAGTTTGGCCCGCTTTGGGAATCCCAATAGTTCAAACACTAATACCATCTAGACTCGTGACAGAATGGAAGATCCAGAAACGGGTTGAAGAGCAGTTCAATGCCTTCATCACAGGTTTCAACGAATTGATCCCGGCAGATCTCGTCAATGTTTTTGATGAGCGTGAACTCGAGTTGTTGATCGGCGGTATTGCTGACATTGACGTTGACGATTGGAAGAAACACACCGATTACCGTGGCTACCAGGAGCAGGACGAAGTGATCCAGAACTTCTGGAAGGTGATTCGATCCTGGGATGCTGAGCAGAAGAGTCGTCTCCTCCAATTCGCCACAGGCACGAGCCGTATTCCTGTCAACGGATTCAAGGATCTGCAAGGTAGTGATGGCCCGAGAAGATTCACGATCGAGAAGGCTGGTGAGGTCAACGCCTTGCCGAAGAGTCATACGTGGTACGTTTTACTTTCTTGTCACGCAGAGATTCTCCTAACGCAGTACAGTTTCAATCGTCTTGACCTTCCGCCATACAGATCTTATGATACTCTCAACCTGAAGCTTTCAACTGCCGTCGAGGAAACGCTGGGCTTCGGCCAAGAATAAACGCGTCGTTCCTCGTTTGATTCTGGTCATGATCTGGTCCCGGACCAGACAGTTCTGGCGAAATGTCGGTTGTATTGCGGTGGAAGTTTCTTTAAGCGGCGGGCGTGTGTAGAGCTCACATTGGGGAGAACATATATGTGGAAGGGTGACGGTCAGTGAGGGTTGAAAACGCCTGGTGGTGGGACAAACATATGGTGGATGACTGGTGGCCGTCAGTGTTGACTGGACCCTCTTTAGGAGACCAATCAATACTGGTCCAGTTGGCCTGGTCTGCCTTGGGCGCGGATAAAGCAGTGACAACGCAAAGGAAGGCAGCCACGGAGCGATGGTGCAGAGCGATGCAGTGCAGCGCAGTGCAATCTGAGCAGGGAGCAGGGAGCTCAGTTCTGACCGGGAATAGGCTGAATTACGGGCCCAGGATGAATGGGATCGGAGGAATCAAGGACATAAAATGCCATTACTTACATACATCTAGTGGAGTTGAGTCAGAATCGTCGTGCTTTGCTTGGGACGTCACCGTGGAAATTGGAGGTCATATTTCTTTCCTTTTCTTTCTTGGCCCTCTCATCACTGTCGCTAGCTCCGGATCGCATTGTTCAATAAATACTTAATATCTGTGCATTGCATTCACCATGAGCTGAAGATACGTTTCCGACTACGCTACGCAGAACCCATGGTTTCCACTCAACTTCGAGATGATGGTGAGGTTACTTTGCTCAGGCAACGAGAATTTTGAGAAGAGATGGGAAAGACATAGACGGCACCGGGAGTTATAGCACGAGAAAGAAAGGAAGGACTTTCGGAAGCATCTCTTGTCAATCTGAACATGATGTGTTGATCAGCACCTATGCTAAAGTATGCTGGATCTATTATATCAGCGCTGTACTACTGATGTCGCTTCAAGAATCAAGAACGATGAAGGATGACTGAGCCTTGGCCAACCAAGAAAATGCACCTGTAATCTGCTGGTGGAATGGAGACCGTCGTCCCTAGACCTTCTGCAAGGTCAAGGCAACAAATTGCAAAGTGATAAGGTAGGTCCATCTATGTGGATCGGCCAGGCTGGTACCAAGCATCATGCCAGTAGTCAAGAAACCGGTTGTACTAGGATCGGTCAGAAGAGAACAAGTTCAGGTTTCTGGCTGGGGGATATACTGATGTTGGCAGTAGGTCTGTTTAGTGAGTCATACCCTGGTTGAAGAGGCGATGAAAATCCTTCTTGCCCTCCTCAACGTCGTAGGGTCATATACGCGGAGATTGTAAGAGAGCAAGAATTGGTTGGAACAAGGTGAACCCCGGTGGCTCTGGCCATAGCATCGAAGGGTATGTTGTTGCTCTTTTAGTCTTGGTGTTGGATCGAGGCATTGTGATTGTGATGTGAGGCACCACAGTGGCCAAGGATGGACGTGTGTATGGGTAATGGGGATATCCTGTTTGGCAAGGTAACTTGTTGTACCGAAAATGGCTTGCTAGCAGAAGGAAGCTGGGATATCCTGAGCGAACGAAGCTTGTTTTGGTCAAAGTGTTGTGTGAGTGGTTGAGGAAAAGGCGAAGATAGGACACCAAAGAGGGCCGAAGGGAGCTTTTTATTTGAGAAGCGAGAGTGGACGCAGTATGAGAGAGTAACTGCTAAGCAGATATGAGGAGTGGCAAAGGCAGCAGAGAGAGTTCATATTGGGTGCGGAAGGAAGGCAATGAGAGGGCATATGAAATACAGCAGCGTGGCCGATTTGAGAGTATATCAGATATGGAGTACTTTTCGTCAGGAATTACCTATACCACTGCTTGGATCGTCGGAGGACATACACATGGCCGGTTCGGCTTTTACTGGTCAAAGGAAGGTCGCATTCCGTGGTTCCTTTCCAATCTCCGAAGATCCAGTGAGTTGCGTCAAGTGCATATTCATATCATTGCCATGTCCAGCCATCTGCGGTGTACGGCGGGGGTTCTTCGTCTGTATGGACGAGGTTTTCCATCGTGGAGCGGACGGGTATTGGAATCTCGCTGGTTGACGAGGTGGTTTCTGCGTCGGCCGAGTGTTGCGCTGAGGAAACAGGGGCAGAGCTCGTGCCTGAAGGTAAGTCTGGTTCTTGGGTTGAATTGGGCCGCGGTTTCGTCTGGGGAAGCCTCGTTGAATCGTCAGAATCGTCCACGTCTGAGTCGGTCTCGCTGTTTTCAGCTCTCTCCTCCTTGTTTGACATGTCTGGCATGACGACTGTTCCCCCGTGGAGTCGCCAATTCCTTATGACAATGACGTGGTCATCCCGGGTGTCGGATTCAGTCCTCGGCACTTCTTCCACGTTAGAACTTGGCCCAAGATCTCCATCTCCGTCACCTTCCTGGTCCAGGGATTTTCTTCTGTGCTCTCTGATCCGGTCCTGGGAGTACCACAGATGTAGCATCTTTCGATATTCTTTAATGGTGGCGCTGAAGTCATACTCTTCGTGCATGGTTTGTGCTACTGTTTCGTAGTCGAGTTTTCGTACCAGAAGGAGTTCGAGGATCACCGCTTTCAGAGTACACCATTCTTCCGTCCGATCCTCCTCCATTGAAGGCATCATCGTCAATAAGTCATACTTGTCGTTCATCTTCTCTGCATTCGTCCGCGAAAAGACCAGGGCACCATGGTCGCTTTGCTTGCCATACCTACTCAACTGTTGTGGCGCAGGGACATGTGCGCAACATTTTTTAATCCACAGGAGAAATTCCATGTGGTATCTCCAGTAGCCTCTTTTGGAGTCATATACAGAATTGGCACTTGGAGCGGCTGAGTCTGGCATATAGCGGCGGTAATTGATGGTGTCAAGGTGGCGTACAAACTGAGGGAGATCAGCATCTGGGTCGTCTTTGACTGCTTCATCGCCGCGCATTTCTCGACGAGACATCCGCATCAATTTCAATCGTCGTCGGTTGTACTCTTCGAGGTCAGCCTGACGCGAAGCTGCATTCCGTGCCCGAGCTTCGATCATTTTCTGATTCCAATGATACCTAGTAGTTCCGCCGACTTGTCTTGGGAGGGCTTTATTGCACCAAAGACAAATCCTCCTTCGATCTTTATCGGCATCCAGAGGTGCGCCGCAGTCTTGACCATGACAATACATCTCTGACGATGAGATGGCTTCCCGATTCTGCAGATCCTTACAGCTGAGACAGAGCCAGCCATCGTCTTTCAGAGTACACGTGCAATAGTCCCGGGTGCTGCCATCTGGATCATACCATTTCCTTTTACGGTGGGAATCCTTTGAAGGTGTCAGTGGGTAGCGTTGGCTTCGACTTGAATTTCCATTGTCCCAGCAATTCCTGCAGAGATATCGAGTCCGATTCTGGAAGGTATTTTCGTGGCCTCTGGCGAAAGATGACCGTACAATGCAGGCGTCGCAAATTGGCCTGGAACAGTAGCGGCAAGGTTTGGGATCCGGTCCTTTGGTGTGAGTCCGAGACGAGCACTCGAACGGTGCCAGGTCCTTGAGTCGCTGCCAATATGGGGTACCATGATTGCCAATGTGTAGCTCCTTTCGAACCAAATGAAGGTCTAAAGGTACTTTGGTTTGCTCTAGTTCGTCGAAGCCATGAAGAAGAGCACGGAGAGTAGTGCTGAGTCTGGCAAGGCTGATGAGATCCCCCACTGGAAGGTGCTGGCTCAGAGTGCTGGCAATAGGCCATAATGACAGGATAGATTCCAAGCTAGGAGACGCTGCCACATCCATGGCTGGAGTATGTGGATCATAGTGAGGCGGACGACAAGAGACGACGTGTTGCAGGTCGACAGTGGCTATCTGACGGTGGCATGGACGAAGTTGGCTCTCAAGTCTTCTCGGAGATGAAAAGAAGGAGGGCAGACTCTATGATCAACAGGAATGAGATGGTTTCAGCGTCTTCACATGATGTGGGAGGATGACACGATGAATGGGTTCCCATAAGGCTGAAAATGCCAAAACCAACGCAATGCCGCCTAGTGGATCCCCGGATTTTGGTGGTTGGTGAGTTCAGCAGCCGCCTGCAATTTTGCGATTCGTACAATTCTTACGGATAAATTTACTCAATCATTAGGTTGTCGAGTCAAGCAGTTGCCATTGACGCGTCCAGCTGCTCTCCCCTCCGTGCCTCCTTGCTCTCACACGACTGATTGGCCGTTCCTCGCAATGTCTCTACAGTCCTACATTAACCGTATATGTGACCACCCTGCTTTGGACTTGACTGCGATGATATGCTTATGGTTCACACAGAAAAAGTCCTCGTCATAACAGTCGATGGGCGTACCTTAATTGGCACCCTCCTCTCCTGCGATCAGGTCACCAACATCGTTTTGAACGACACGGTTGAACGAATTATTCGTCCTGCAGATGACCCTGAACCAAGCTCTCAAGTCAGCCATGGTTTATATCTGGTCCGAGGCGATAACATCACAATTGTCGGACGGGTGGATGAAGAGCTGGATAACAGTATTGACTGGGACCAAGTGAGAGGAGAGGTTATCGGGACGACGAAACACGTGTGACAAATGAGCTTGTAAGGCGGGAGCCTGAAGACGAAAGTTCGAGATTTCTATGGATTCGCACTTGAACGCAGAGTCCAGCGAATGCCAAAACACCAACGGTCCATTCATGCGCGTCGATGCACGAGGAAGAGAACGTCTTGTGCGGAAGCTCCTCCTGCATCTCACGACGGTGGGCTATTCAACCCGGCGGGTGCCGCTAAAAGCAATAAAGAACTGATTCAGAGAGTATGTGAAATCTATGTTTCCCCCCTCCCGAAACCGTTGGTTAACAAACGATCCATCAAGAGTTCTCTCTTATACCACTTTGACAACGCGGCCTCCGAGAGTCGTGCCTGGCTTCACGGCCTTGGAAATTCGGATGGAGAGTGGCTCTGCCTTCGAACTATTTTTCCATCCCCTATTCGGATCCAAAAGAGCACTCGGAGATCAACCTTGGCCAAATTCAGTGGTAGTGCCCTTTTGGTCAAGCTTCAGAATAGTGGCCACGATATTCGGGCCGAGAAAGAATGCGAGCTACCATGTCGAAGAGAGGCATCTGTCGACTCGTTCCGTCTCCGCCAGGAACCGTTAGCTCTATCTATTTAAATAACTATTTCCAACCATGGTTTGCCTTGAGACACGTACGTCTGCACATGAATCAGAGCCTTCAATTGGGACTGTTGGTCCGACCGATCCAGTTTTCGATGTCCAGATCAATAGGTGAAGCGGAAAGCCGGGTGATCGTCTCCCATATTTCTCTTCTCCTCTTCTGGCAAATTATACCTATCATCTCTTCGGCCTTGGTCTCTCAATTTGTTTTCCCGTCTGATGTAGAAGAATAATATGACTGAACAGAGGACGCACAACCATATCAGACCCAATCCCAAACCGAATCCGAGCGGATATTCCGGTGCCTGACTAGTGACAAACATGTTCCTGGGCCCGTTGGTCAGTCACACCACTGAACATGTGCCTCGAGAGAACTTACGATGCAACGATACCACCACAATTACCCCAGCCAACCATCATAGCAGAGCTCACACTTCGTTTATAGTGCCCGGAGACATTGTTGTTCAACCAAACGAGAGTAATTGGCTGGGCAATATATCCGCCACCAATAACGGCAAACAGGGCAAAATATCGAACACCGACGGCGACTGAATGCATATTCAACAATATCGCATATCCGATAGTGGCGACCAGACAGCCGGTAACAATGAATCCAAAACGATGGCGTATTTTGTCGCTTGCCATGGCGCATGTGAGAGCGCAAACGGTGGCGAAAACATAGATTGGGATAGACATGACCTGTGCACGGATTGATGTCCAGCCCAGCTGTTTGAGAATGGTCGGGGTGAAGAAGGCACCGCTATAACCGGTGGTGACAATACCCAGATACATGCCAATGCTGGTGAAGGTTAGTTTCTTGCCCAATATCGCTGCACAGAAGGAAACATATTACTGACCCAAGGTAGATCTTGATATCACTAAAGACACGCTTAGCCGTCGTCTTGTTCCAATGGCTCATATTAGCTTCTTCAACATCCGTGGCCAAGCGACGAATGAGAAGTTCTCGTTCATCGTTTTTCAAGAACTTGGCCGTCTCTGGCCAATCGGGAACAATCCAGTATGAAAACACAGACACAACCACGGTGAAGATGCCCTCGAGAATGAAAATCCAGCGCCAGCCACCGTACCCAGCGATGCCGTCCATGTGTGCAATAGCATAGGCGAGGAGGCCGCTAAATGCACCGGCAATAATGGACGCGGAAAAGAAGAGATTGAATCGCCATTGGAGTTCGTGACGCTTGTAGTACATTGAGATCAAATAGAGACATCCTGGGAAAAACCCGGCCTCCAGGGCGCCGATGATAACTCGGCAAACGACGAGGCCAGCGAAGGATTCAGTGACTCCTTGGCAGACGGTGATCACACCCCAGCCGGCCATAATGGATGAGATGAAGATCGAGGGCCGGACATTCTTGAGAATCAGGTTGCAGGGGACTTCCAGGAGGATATAAGGAATAAAGAACATGAATAGTGCGATGTTGTAGTCTGAGCCACTCATGTTGAGCTCTTCCTCGAGGCCTTGAATGCGCGCATTGCCGATGTTGATTCTAAAAAAAAAACCCCGTTTATAAGCGCGATGGTCAAGAATTGGTTGACCAGGTCATGAGGTCATACCGGTCAATGAAAGCGCAGAGAAAAAGAAGAAAGAGAATCGGGATCAAGTTGAGGTCGGTCTTCCAGAGAAGCTTCTTCTCCCGCGCACGATCAATTTCCTGAGCTTCGCCTTTGAGACTCAGGCTGTTGACTTCCTGGATCTCCTTCTCGACAGTGTCAATGGGGACATCTTCAATCTCGGATCGGTCGACGATCTTGTCCGTCATTTTGAATATGGTAGAAGAATCCCACAACGAAGAGTTGAGAGCGAATAAGAAGGGAGGAGTAGCAGAGAGCAACGCAAAGAGAGAACAGAGGAATATTGTACCGCTCCCTTCGTGAAGGACGCTGGATTTGGGAACTGGGGGCACAGGGTCACATTTATCACTTTTCCCACTCACATATGCCAACATGCGGCAATTGATAGGGGGTATCAGGTCTTGGGAGAGCTTGGACTCCTGCCGACCGGAAGTGCCAGCAGCGACCTGCAAGGTTGGTCTGTGACACCTTGGATCGTGCATTAGTTTATTCCTCTTTCTCTCTTTTGGTGCCTTCAATCTCGACGCTTCCACGTTCCCCAAGACCTTGGCTTCCAAGGATTTTTGTGGGTTCAAACCGTCTTTGGAATTTGAGCCTTGTTAGCGAGAACGGGGAGAGAACCTGTCAATGGACAGAGGAGAGGTTTCCGGGTTTCAAGATTGATCAACTGACTGGCCTCAGAGGATCATCCATCGCGTGGCGACAAAACATAGGATCGACAGCCAACCATGATTGGGAGGGGACTACAAAGAGCAAAAGTCCGGGGTAATTGGCAAAAATTCACCAGGTATTCGGACCGGGGCCACACCAACGCAGTCGATACTCCACCCGTTTTTTGCTCCCAAGTGGCTGGCGCCGCCTGCGAATTAGCTTCCTCCCACTTCTCTTTAATCCGGGGCCAAAGGAGGAGTTCCCGGAGAAGAATTGGGGGACGAAAGATGGTTAAGCTCCTTCGAAGACCGGGTTGTTGAACCCCATCCATTTGGGGAGGATACGAGTGCGGAATTTCATGGCCAGGGGGACGGAGGAAACCCGCACCTGCTCCCAAAGAATGACCTCGGCCAATGACCGTAAGTTTCGTATAATCCCCTATTCTATTGTGTACATCTCGTCGAGATTCGTATTGTGACACATTTGCCTCGGTGCGGAGAAGAAAGGTGACCCACTTTTAGACAAAAGGTCCTCACCCAGAGAGGCGCGATGTTGAAGTTGATGGTAAAGCCTTAGAGAAAAGAAGGATATCATCTCAAATGTTCAGATCACAATTCCAAGACTTTTGACGAACAGCCTGGCCGGATCATCAAGCTGTTTTGGGCAGGATGGAAAAACCGGTGGAACAACCGCTGGATGATCCGGGGCCGGAGCATTTGGGACATGACACACTGGTTGAAAGGAGAGTCGCTTCTAGATGGTCTGTTCATCAGGCAAAGAGCTCAAAGGTCCGTACCCTTCTCTCGAATGCCTGTGGTCTATCCTGCATCTTTTTCTTTGCGTTCAGGATTCACCATAGGCGCATTATCACATGAATTCATTCTCCTCCCCCCACCCCCCCTCTTCTCTTCATTCTAAACCATCTAGCATTTGGCCAAAATGCCTTCCCAGGGTTTTAACGGGATCTTCCCCTCTTGCGGCTTCTCTGGTTGGCCCTTGAAATAGTTACTGCGTGCCCAGAACTCGACCTCCAGGTCTTCCGGCAAAATCCATTCAACATTCCTGCCCGAGAAGTTCAAGACCACCAGCCATTTTTCCCCCGTCTGGCTGCCCATCCGAATGTATGCAAAGACATTAGGATCATCGGGCGAGATTTCCTGGTAATCGCCGTAGACGAAGACATCGGCATGTTTTTTCCGATCGTGGATGCCTCGTTGCCAGAACTGCCATGTCGATAGCTCTTGAAAGGCAGTTTGCTTCATCTGGTCTTCGGCGTTGATGCTATCTTTGAAATCGTCCATGACTCTCATCCAAGGCTTGACACCGGGACTGCAAAATCCAGCGTTGTCCCCGGCCGTCCACTGCATTGGAGTGCGCGCGTGATCGCGAGCTTTCATATGGATGACCTTCTTACCGTGCTCTAGCCCGGCGGGGTCGTCCTTGTAAATCTGCTGGCACTTCTTCCAGAAATTGATCGTTTCGATGTCCTTGTACTCCTCGCTAATCTCCCAGTGTGTCGGGGCATTGCGGATCCCGATCTCTTCGCCCTGATACACGAACAGGGTGCCGCCGAGCGTGGTCTGCATGAGAGCCAGGAGCTTTGCGCCCTTGTCACGGAACGCGTCGCTATCGTCCGTGTACCGGCTCACGCTGCGCGGGTTGTCGTGGTTCTCGATGAAGACTGAGTTCCATCCGTCGCGCTCGATCATGCATCGTTGCCAGCGGCTGATGATCGATTTCATTTCCCTGACGTCCCATGGTTTCAGGGCCATGCGCACGTTCGGCTTGTCGATGTCCACTAGGTCGAAGATGAAGACCATGTTGAGTCCGCCTGCGGCCGAGCCGACTGTGCGCAGAATCTCCGTCTCGTCGGACACACCGGGCATTTCGCCCACAGTGATGGTTTCATACTTGGATAGTACTTCTCGGTTCATCTCGCGGAGGTAGTCGTGGAGTCTGCCGGACCGAGTCAGATTCACTTTATTGGAACAGAGGAGGTAGAGAAGGATGAGGCGAGGGAGTTACTTAGGGCCGTTCACGAAGAACTGTGTACCCGGTTGATACTGGTGGGTAGCTGGGTCCAAGACAATGGGGGCGTCCGGATAAGTTGGGACCTTGGATATCATATTGATGACGTCCATGCGAAAGCCCGCGACGCCTTTGTTCAGCCAGAATCGCATGACATCCCAAACAGCCTCGCGAACTTCAGGATTCTCCCAGTTCAGGTCTGGTTGTTCGGGCGTGAAGACAGAGAGATAATATTCTCCTGTATCAGTGTCATAGGTCCAAGCAGAATTGGCCTCACCCAAGATCTGAGCCCAATTGTTCGGGGGTTCAGGTCCTCCTGCGTCACTGATAGATTTCGGGGGTTTCCAAATATACCAGTCACGTTTGGGGTTGTTCTTAGAAGATCTACTCTCAAGGAACCAATCGTGCTGATTCGAGGTGTGATTGACAACCAAGTCCATCATCAGCTTCATATCCCGCTTCTTCAGCTCAGAGATCAACTCCTCCACGTCCTCCACGGAACCGTAGATGGGGTCTATCGTTTTGTAGTCCGCAATATCGTAGCCCATGTCCGCCTGGGGGGATTTGTAGATGGGACTTGTCCAAACCACGTCAATTCCTAGGATTTTCAAGTAGTCGACGCGCGAGGTGATGCCTCTGACGTCCCCCCAGCCGTCGCCATTGGTATCTTGGAAAGAGGACGGATAGATTTGATAGACGACTGCTTCTTTCCACCATTTTGGCGTCGCATACGCAGAGGTCTTGGACATTGCTGGGATTTATTTTCCTCTTCCTTTTCTTTGGTTGGGGGGGTTGGTCAACCCCAAAGTTTTAAGTAGTGAGGCGGCAAACTGTTCACTCAGATGAGAAGAGACAGAGCCGAAAAGAGAAATATTGAAGACTGGGAATCTTCACCTGAACTCGTCTTGCGTCTTGGATGTGGACACATTGTGTTCTGTATCAGCGAAAGAATCTCCGCGCATGACGTCTGGCCTAATGGAGAAGCCTCCCCCGATGGCTCGGATGTCCTCAAGTACATTAGCACCTGCGTCCCTTGCCTGAAAGAGGAATCTCTTCATCTCTTTTCATTCTGTATACGGGAGAATGAACCCAAGCTTCCTTATGTAGCCAAAAGATACGTGAAGTAAGATTCAAGGACCCTCAGGACGTTGTATGCTGACGGCCGCTTCGTCATAGGGCCTGGCCTCCTACTTGTCCAACGAGCGTGCGAGAAATTAGGGATAATCAAAACTCTCTTTTCCCTCGCTCATCCCACATTGACGGGGCAAATCAGATCCCAGGAAAAAGAGAAACCCCTCTTTGTCCCCGGTTTGTGTCAGGACGGAATTGCTCCGAGAAGCTCGTCAGGACTCTCATCGGCGTCACTGGGCCGTGCGTGGACGATGAGTCTCAAAAGAGAAACACAAACAGACTGTGAACAGGTCAGACCATCGATCTTATAACAACAAGCTATCAATATTGAAATTGGAAAAAGAATACCAAAGCAGACATTCGTCCGTCATGGCCTATCTCAAATCATGGTTTCCGATCCCCAAGTCCAGCCATTTCTCCTTGGCCAATTTACCCTTCGGCATCATCTCCACGGCATCCAAACCAAGTCCTCGACCTGCCGTGGCGATTGGTGACCATTGTCTGGATCTGGAGGCATTTGCAGCGTCTGGAGCATTCTCACCTCTGGAAATCGATGTTTCATGTTTCTCTAAACCGACGCTCAACGACTTCGCAGCCCTAGGAAAACCCGTCCATCGCTCAGTTAGGACATTCCTTCAAGATGTCTTCGCCGAGAATCCATCCAATGCAAAGGCTCTACAGAGCAATCAGAGCCTTCAGGAGAAATGCTTGATTCCACGTGATCAAGTGTCCATGCACATGCCCATGCAGATTGGAGATTATACCGATTTCTACGCCGGCAAGAATCACGCATTCAATGTTGGGTCTCTCTTTAGGGGACCAGAGAATGCTCTTCAGCCCAATTATACTCATTTACCGGTGGGATACCACGGTCGAGCATCATCAGTGGTCATCTCCGGTACTCCCATCACTAGGCCTAATGGCCAGATTCTCGAGAATCCTGCAGCTACACCAAAAGTGCCAATCTTCAGCCCGTGCAGACGACTCGACATTGAATTAGAACTCGGTGCATTTTTATGCAAGGGCAGTCCGATGGGCAAAAACATCCCCATATCTGAGGCGGCAGACCATATCTTTGGCTTCGTCATGCTCAACGACTGGTCAGCTCGGGATATTCAAGCGTGGGAGTATGTCCCCTTGGGACCGTTCCTGGCGAAGAATTTCGGATCCACCATCAGCCCATGGGTGGTTCTCACCGATGCATTGGAACCTTTCAGATGTAAGGGGATCCCGAATGATACTCCTTTGTTGCCCTATCTGCAGGAGAAGGAGGAGAAGAACGTGTATGATATTCGATTACAGGTGGATATCACTCGTAAGTCCAACACCAGGATCCCTATTCCGGAAAAGAAGGTATTGATCGATTGGAACTGACTTGACGCCCAACAAAAATCCAGCCGAGGGCAAACCATCCACGACAATTCTCAACTCCAATGGACGACATCTCCTTTTCTCATTCCCCCAGATGCTCGCCCACCATTCAATCGGAGGATGCCCGATGGCAGTGGGAGATTTCCTGGGTTCCGGCACAATCAGCGGCATCGAGCCGGGTACGCAAGGAAGCATGCTTGAGATCACCAAGGGCGGGAAGCAAAGTATTCAATTGAATGGTGGAGTCGAGCGGAAATTTCTCGAGGATGGCGATACCATTACGTTCTACGGAGTCTGTGGCACCGAGGAGACTGGATTGGTCGGGTTCGGAGAGTGTTCGGGCAAGATTCTGCCCGCCCCGAAGATCTGAGTCGGTGCTGTCTACAGGGCATATGGGGAATACAGTAGATAGGATTTGATTGGAATAGGGTATAAAAAACAATACAACAAAAAGGGGAGAGGCATGTGAATATGGAAGCCAACCGATTCCGCTCTGAGTTTGTCGGCTCAGATCCGAAAGGCGCCAATCACCAGAGCTCTAATGGATCTTACCCCAGACTTGCAGCCTCCAGAAAGCTTGCTTTCCGGCCTGTTCTCCCTTGCTGTTGGTCGCCCTTGATGGATGGGGCTCCCGTAGGCTCCCCCCAAGCCCGGTGGTGGCTCAGCGGGCATATTTCCGCTATAACAATGGCTGTACACATTTCTCCCCCTCCTTTGGCTGCTAGTGTGCACATGACCGCTCCCGCTGTGACATCGAAACCCTCGCTGAACATCCGCACTCACCGACGGTAAACGGAGGAGGAAGATCTCCTTGAGCCCGAGTTTCGTCCATGATGTTATCCACCTGCTTCAGTTCTGGAATGTATAAGGAACAAGATATATATTTTTCAGGCTATTTCATCTCCTTCGCCGTGGACCACTCTCAAATCTCATCATCACCATCAGCAAACTTAATAAACATACCAAATCTGGGTGTCTTGCACCGCAACGAAGGTGCTGATACGTTGGCCTGTGAGCGTGATTGAAACCAGGAATTCTCGCCGGGAAAGAGAGACCATAAGCGAGGCCAGTTCTGAGTGACTCAGCGCCAATCAATCGAATACTCGATGATTATTTGAATCCAGAGCATATTATCATTTGTATGACTGGGGAAAATTTTTCGATTGATGAGAAACAACACGTCCATTTCCATCAGGATGATCGAATCATTGTCGCCGACGACTCTGTTGTTCGTCTTCCTCACACTTGCCTATTTCTTGATCCGCTTCCTCAACTCCACCGATCAACCCAAAATCAAGGGTCTGCCTGAGATCCCGGGCGTGCCCATATTCGGCAATCTGCTTCAACTGGGTCAGGATCATGCACGTGTTACCGCGGGTTGGGCAAAGAAATACGGCTGGCCTGTCTTCCAAACTCGACTGGGCAACCGTCGTATTATTTTTGCCAACACGTTTGACTCAGTCAAACATTTCTGGATCACGAATCAATCTTCTCTCATCTCCCGCCCGACTTTGTACACCTTCCACAATGTCGTGTCAAGCAGCCAAGGCTTCACGATCGGTACCTCGCCCTGGGATGAATCCTGCAAGCGCCGCCGCAAGGTCGCGGCTACGGCCTTGAATAAACCTGCTGTTCAGAGTTACATGCCATTCATCGATCTCGAGAGTTGTGTGGCTATCAAGGACATGTACAAGGATTCCATGAATGGGACCGTTGATTTGGATCCTCGCAAGTATTTCCATCGATTTGCTCTCAATACCAGTTTGACCTTGAACTATGGCATTCGTATCGATGGCGGCATTGACCAGGAACTACTCAGAGAAGGTGCAAATCTCCTGTCATTCAAAAGTTTGGGGCAAGCAAGCTGACCATTCCTTATAGTGGTCCATGTTGAGCGTGTAGTCTCCAACTTCCGAAGCACGTCGAACAACTGGCAGGATTACATTCCTCTTCTGCGACTGCCGTTCCTTTCTCGACAAAACAAATCTGCCGCCGAATATCGCATTCGCCGTGACAAGTATCTGACCACTTTCTTGGATATGCTCAAGGAACGAATTGCCAACGGCACCGATCGACCGTGTATCACCGGCAACATCATTAAGGATCCAGAGGAGACGCTCAACGATGCTGAACTCAAGTCCATCTGCTTGACTATGGTGTCGGCAGGAATCGACACCGTCCCGGGTAACCTGATCATGGGTCTTGGTTATCTTGCCTCGCCTCAAGGCCAACACATCCAGCAGAAGGCATACGAGGAAATCATGAAGGTGTACCCCGAGGATGGCGAGGCATGGGAGAAATGCCTGGTGGAAGAAAAAGTGCCGTACATCACGGCATTGACCAAAGAAATCCTCCGTTTCTGGACAGTGATTCCCATTTGTCTGCCGCGGACGAGCATCAAGGACATCAAGTACAACGACACGGTGATCCCGGCAGGCAGCACGTTCTACATGAACGCCTGGGCCGCCGATTATGATGAGACACACTTCAAAGACCCCACCCAATTCATGCCAGAACGATATATTGACGACCAAGAAGGCAGTGGCACGCCGCACTACGGTTACGGGGCAGGCAGCCGGATGTGCGTGGGATCACACTTGGCAAATCGTGAGATCTACACGGCGTTCCTACGTATGATTGTGGCCTTTGAATTCGTTCAGGCCAAAGATCCCCGCGACCGCCCTGTCCTAGACGCTCTCGAGTGCAATAGCATTCCCACGGCCTTGACAACGGAGCCCAAGCCATTCAAGGTTGGGTTCCGTATCAGGAATAGGGAAGCTCTGGATCGATGGATTCGTGCCAGTGAAGAGCGGACCAAGGATTTGTGAGTCGTGGATGGAGAGAACGATTTGCAAGCCGTCCAGCTTGGAGCTGAGAGGGAAGACATCACCTTTTTGGTAGCTCTGGAATTTGCATGGCCGTGAGGAGGGCGAAAAAGGAGCAATTCATCAGGTTGACCGAAATTGCATGGGACCAAGGGAAGATTGTTCCCATTGGGTGGGGCCATACTATCTGCATCTCCTTGGGCCTCGAGGCTGGTGTTTGCATCGTACCTTCATTCTTTGACTGAATGTACCGAATCCAAAGTTGCTTGCTGCCTACTTCATCTCCTCTTACCTGCGTAGCATTCCAATTACCGTTTGTCACCGCTGCGCTCTTTCAACCGGCCCATTTCTTTTTTCCTTTGAGCTCCTCACCTAAATCCTCGACGAAGTATACATCGAAATCGAGCTCAACATTCTCATCCGAGTGGCCCAGGGCTCGTTGGAGCGGCGGAGGAGGGATAAGATGAGAAGCGCATATTACGATAAGGAGCGATGTACATCGAACCAGTCAGCAGATAGTCGTGATGTTGCTTTCTTTTGGCGTTATGAATCAAGTGATGTGCGTACGTATCCTCCTTCCTCATAGTACGTCCGTTGATGAGTCTTGGATGAAATAATACGTCTCGTAGTCCGATAATAGCGCGTACCTTGCTTGCGAGTCTGAGGGACAAGGACGATGACACAAGGAAAGAGGGAGAAATTTTTCGCCTGGTGATTCGCCATGAATGGCCACGGGCCAAGCAGCAAAGGTCGCTCGCTCTCCGAACGGCTCCCAGTCACCGGTCTTGGTTTGACGGTTCAAGCAGGAGGTTGCGAGCTGGTGCGCTGTGCCCGAGGAATGTGATGTGAGCATCAACCACAGCCGCCTCCGTCCCTATGATGGCAAGGTCGATTCGTGGCTCAAGCATCTCATTGAGACAAGTGAGGATGAGCTTCCAAGTAAGTAGCTCATTGTTTGCCGTTGTGATCGCCATGGATCATCATGACCATGGGAGTTTTGTTCTAGGCTCGTGACGGTCAGCTGGCGTCGTGAGGGTTGGCGAATTTCTAGCGGCCAGCAACCTGCAATCGTTGCGGCTGCCCCTCACATTCAATCCCGTCCCCCCAACTTGGAACCTTCCCGGAGGTTCGTGGGGCTGTTTACGACGATCCTGAGGCTGACTGTCCGCCCGGATCGAGCGCCTAACGTACTTTTTTAATCATGAAACGGAAGCCCGACCCCGACGTCCCGAAACAATAACGGCGACAAACACCAAACCAGTGCCTAAAATTAACCATCCGCAGCTCATCATTCATGAGTGATCTGATCACGCACCTGCAACGCCGCAGTCGTGCACTCCACCTCCACACTCATCGCTTGCAACAAAGCAGCAGTGTGTCAAGTGGGATTTTGTTTTGTTATTGTTCTGGTGGGGGTGCTTTGCAGAGGTGGGCTGTTTAGCGGCAAAGACGGCATGCGGTGGCCCAGTTCAAATCAGTCCATTCGCCCTGGCGATCGTACTGAATGGCTGCGAGAAAGCCTAATGAGCCTAGTGAGGCCCAAACGCAACCATCCCGCACTCGAAACTCACGCCTCATTCCGGACATCGTGGGCAATTATGGGCCAGTCTGGGTCATTCCTTGCGGACATGTCATTTCCCTCGAGCACTAATACCCAACTCGCCTTAGCCACCTCGAACCCCCAAGTCAATCTTTTTCGCTTTGCGCCTTTTTTGGGCGAGTTTGGTCAGGTTCCATCCCTCTCCGTCGGTCCGTTCTTTTCTCATACTGAGCCTCAGCTTCTTGCCACTGATGTCTTGATGGGCTTCAATGCTGGGTTCAGGACTTGGTCTTTTAGCTTAAGTGGCCCACGGCCGGCCAGAGCCCACATTTTTTTTTGGCAACCTGCCTTAGCCGCTACGTCGTCCTCGATGTCGTTCATATTCCTTCCCACGGAATCAGTCCCTCATTCTTTTCACCTCCATTCCGCACTCTCCCCTCCTTCAGACTTCTGACCAGTGTATGATTTTCCCCAGGTGATCCAGCAACAATACCGCCCTTCATGCAGGGGCTCAAGCGTTTGCAAGAGGCCATTGAGCGGCACCGTGAGAACAAGGACATCAACATCAAGTACAAAACCCCCCTCACCAGTAAGTCTCGTCTCATCTATATTTCTCCTCAGCTTGCCAAGCAGCCCGACCTCTCTCCCTCTCCACACATTCGATCACTTCTGACTCTATCTTGCAAAAGTTCGTAACGTCAATACGTTTACCGACGAACAAGCCATCGACGATGCCTGTAACCCAATTCGCTGTGACCGACACGTACGAATATCTGAATGGGTTCGGGGGGTACAAAGAGTATGCTTGATTCCACAATGTGTCGACGCCCAGAATGGGGTGGCTGACGAGACATAACCTCAACAGGAGTGAAGCCATAGCTGGTACCTTACCACTGGCCGCTAACTCGCCTCAAAAATGTCCCTATGGACTCTACAATGAGAAGCTGTCCGGGACGGCCTTCACTGCGCCGAGAGACGACAACCAACAGACCTGGCTCTACCGTGTCCTCCCCTCGGCCAGTCACCAAAACTTCGAACCGGTACCCTCATCTTCCTCTCAAGCCTTGAACTCTCCCACTCCCAGCTTTGGTACTCGTTTCAATGCCATACCCAACCAATTGCGATGGGATCCTTTCGATTTCGACAAAGAGGTGTCATGGATTCACGCCCTCCACTTGGTCGCTGGAGCCGGTGATCCGACGATGAAACAAGGCTTGGGCATCTATATCTATGCGGCTGGTTCGAGCATGCCCGAAAAGACAGCCTTTTACAGCGCGGATGGTGATTTCTTGATCGTTCCCCAACATGGCGTGCTGGACATCCGAACCGAATTGGGCAAGATGTTGGTGCGACCGAATGAAATCTGCGTCATTCCGCGGGGAATTCGATACCACGTTGCACTGTACAACGATGAGCCTACGCGGGGATACATTTGTGAGCTCTATCAGGGACACTTCAGGCTGCCCGAACTAGGTCCGATTGGTTCCAACGGGTTGGCCAACGCCCGAGACTTCCAAACCCCGGTGGCAGATTTCATTGAGGACTATGAGAACACGGAGTGGACTTTGTATGGCAAATTTGGAGGCAACCTCTTCTCCGCCAAACAGTCGCACACACCATTCGACATTGTGGGGTGGCATGGTACTTACTACCCCTACAAGTATGACCTCGGGCGATTCAACCCCGTGGGCAGCATTTCATACGACCATCCTGATCCTTCCATCTTTACTGTTCTTTCTGCGCCATCTCATCCCCACGGAGCGGGAACGGCGGTTATTGATTTCGTTATTTTCCCTCCTCGCTGGCTGGTCCAAGAAGGAACTTTCCGACCACCATGGTATCATCGCAACACCATGTCGGAGTTTATGGGGCTGATTATGGGCAACTATGATGCCAAGGGTGCTGGCAAAGGTGGATTTCAGCCGGCTGGAGCAAGTTTACACAATACCATGAGTGGGCATGGGCCAGACATGCAGACATTTGAGAAGGCGTCAACGATGGATTTGCCCCCACAAAAGGTGGGCGAGGGTAGCATGGCGTTTATGTTTGAGAGTTGTTTGATGGTTGGCGTTACCGAATGGGGATTGTCCAAGTGCCAAAAGGTGAGCGCTAACCTCGGTGGGAAAATTGACCAGTTGCTAATTGATGGTGTGCAGGATTATAATGCTCATTCGTGGGAGCCTTTGAAGGTACATTTCAGACGGCCGAACACGGCTAATGGGGCCAGCAAGAAGAACGGATGTGCCTGATAACCACGTGAATCGTATGTCGAGTACTCCGTATACACATGACATTCAAGATTGTTGTTTTTCTATAAGGCTTTCACCCTATCACATACCCCTCACAAATGTATTATGTACTTGCGTATGTCAGGCATGCACGGGTCTAACACAAGGCTGCTCAAGTGCAGGTCATCAAATCTTTAGAGTTTTCATGAAAAGGCTGATTTGCACTGCAATGTGCCCGGACGGTGTTAGTCGACGCGAACCGACCGCCTCTCCAATCACGTCGTGCGCTGCCACACGTGCGTGTTGGACGTTATGGTTCCGACCAATTCTCATCGACAGAATGCTACACGTTTTTTTCCCACAGGTCTCAAGGCCCAGCGGCATATACCCTGCTGTCCTCAACCTCATGCTCAGCTAGAAACCAACCCCCTTTCCGAAACTCCCTTCTGCGCCCTGCGCCCCCTCGGTTCCCCCTCCCTCCGCTCTGGCCAGATTATTCTCTATGTCAATTCATTCTCCGGACCGTGGGACTAGCGACACTAAGCTGGCATTGCTCCTATCACCTATCACCCCAAGCACACGAGGGTCGTTGGCTTGAACATCGTGGTGTCGTGTGCTCAGTCTTCCCATACACGTGCCCACATCCCGTCTGTCTGGACGACTGATTCACCTGTCAACTCACACCTTTCATTCTCATGCTAAGTTCTCAAGACGTGCTTGCTCCTTGTCTCTACTACTCTCCCCTCCTCTCTCAACTTCTTTTCTTCCCAGCCATCATGTCTCTGATCGATCTGCCTGGCCCATCGCCATCATCAACACCTTTTCCTCCTCCAATTCGGTGACCAGTGCGCCGTCACAATTTCTCCGTTATTCCCTGAAACCAATTCTTCAAACTTTTTACGCCCAGATCCCTCCTCGCGTGCCCC
This sequence comes from Rhinocladiella mackenziei CBS 650.93, assembly GCF_000835555.1. Lineage (NCBI taxonomy): Eukaryota > Fungi > Ascomycota > Eurotiomycetes > Chaetothyriales > Herpotrichiellaceae > Rhinocladiella > Rhinocladiella mackenziei. Next base: position 728,204 of record NW_013550601.1, read on the forward strand.
AATTTCGATCTCTCCTGCGCTCTTCCCGCTCCCTTTGGTTCTTGAGACCGCAATTCTACCCGGGATTTTCACCTATTCTCGTCTTCTCTCTCAATTATGCCCCGACCACGACCACCTCCCACTCCAGCCGGCTCGACAGACCTGAAAGCAGTGGACAAGGTTTTACACTCCTCGGATATGGAAACAATCTTTTCTCTACCTCCTCCAGCATTAAGATCCATCGAAGCACAATCCCACAGTCATAATTCCAAATCAACCACCCAAGAATCCTCCTCTTCTACCACCAACACCACCGCCTTTTCCCAAAGCACTCCTCCTGTTTCTCCCAAAGACAAACCACTCACCTCGAGTCCTCGACACAAACGTACCGCATCTGGCGCCGTCAAAGCCACCACGGAGTCTTCCTCCAACCCAGCCTCCAATTCCTCCTACGCTCTCCCCCCACCACCCAGTCGAGCTCGAAAGATCATCCAAATGAAGCCCAAATCCACCCACAATTCCTCCCCGGCCAGTGATGCCAGTTATCACCCTCCGGCCTCTACGGCCTCGAATTCTGTCCCCAAATCGACCGTGACTGCTGCAAATTCCAAGCGCAAGCAACCTTCCGCTACGAGCGCGGCGGGGAGGAAAATTGCTCGCAAAACCGCTCACAGTATCATCGAGCGACGTAGACGGAGTAAAATGAATGAAGAGTTTGGAGTTCTCAAAGACATGATCCCTGCTTGTGAAGGGGTTGAAATGCACAAACTCGCTATTTTACAGGCGGGCATTGAATACGTCCGGTACTTGGAGGGCTGTGTTGCGCAGCTCAAGGCCGAGAACGAGAAGAAGGGAGAAGAAGATAAATCGAGAATGCAGCTTGATGATCAGAGAGATGACGACGAATTGGACGACGAAGATGGTGAGGAGGAGGAAGATGCGGCCGAAGATCTTCCAGATCCTGCTCCTCCCGCCAAAATTCGAAGCAATCGTCGCACCATGTCTGCAGCCAACGAATGGCCATTGAGAGATTCCCGCAAATCTTCAATTGCTTCGTTGAGCAGTTCATCATATCCTTCCCCCCATTTGCACTCTCAACCCCAAGGTCAAGTGGACGAACAAGGGACAACTCGAAAGCGGCCCTCGCTCCCCGCAGGTGCGGGATCATTCTCAGCCTCGCCATCTCAAATTTCCACCCAATCAAATGTCACCTCGGCCACTCCCACTCCCACTCTCCTCAGCCCTGCATTCAACTCGATCCATTTCTCACCCGACCTTGTTCGGACTCAGACAAACAGCAGTGTTGGCAAGTCCGCCAGCAGTGGGAGCTCAGGTCTCAACCCACTATCGACGTCAGGATCCTGGACGACCGTCAATCCGAACCCAAACCCGAGTCCTAGCATGCAACCATTACCCTCGCCCAAGGCCGCCATGCATCTTCCTCTACCTCATCCTCCACCGTTGCCGTTGTCCAGCGCCAATCTGCAACTTCCTCAACCATGCAGCGCCACTCAGCGTGACAGAGAGACTCACAGTAAATCTCCTGGCGCTTTGAGTGATGGTTCGGGAACAGCCGAGGCCACTGCCAGCGCGGCGTTGATGATGCTGACCAACGAGTGGCGAGGCGGTGGGCGAGAACAAGCCGCTGGTCGAGGCGGTGTCGGTCAAGCTGGCGATGCTAAAGAGAGAGGCAAGGGGATGAGTGTGAGGGATTTGTTGAGCTCATGAATGAGCAGTAATGAGCTGAGTGCTTTTCAACGTGTGTTTTGAACATACGTGGGATTGGATGAATTGATGTTCGGCGTATCCCTTACTGGGATACCATAAGGTTATAAGGGTCGTATAACATTGGAGGAGAGGCGATGGTTCAATGGCTAGTGGTTTGATATGTGATGGAAACAAGTTCTCGAATAAATGGGCGAAACCAAAAATGCGTCGGCGTTGGTATGATGAGCGTAGATACAAGTCGGCTTTTTACGAACAGATATACTCACAACGCAAGTTAATAACAGCGAGGTTTCCAATGAAGAACTATCTTGCTCTGAAACCACATGACTAGATGTCTCTATGTGGGCATGTCATACGGCAGAATTTTCGATCCTTTCGACTCTCTTGGAAGTGACCAAATGTAGCGTATATGTGGACGATGTCCGTTGGGAGCCAAAAGTATTCGACGCTTTTGCATTACCTGAGGGCAAGAAGGACCTGGATTTGTCCCTGGCAGAAGCTCGTGCTGGAGGCGTGAACACGTTTCCGTTCGATGGCATTGTTCCAGGTAATGAATTGTTCTTATGCAAGTTGTTTCCCAAACGGTCTTCTCTTGTACAGATTGACAACTTCGACAGTGGGCCGCTGGGAATGGGGAAAGACATTGACCACCGAGGCAGTATCCGAGCATTTGAAGAAGGCCACTCTCCTCTGTAAGACTTCCCACCACCGCAGTGGTGTTTTCCGACATATTCATCAGATATCCGCTGGGGAGCTTAGCACAGACACCGAGGGTGCTTGACGGACGTCTCCCCCCAATTTTTCGGCTTGTGAACCTCTGGAATACAGTATTTGTCCTTGACGAAGCATGTGGAAAGGCTATCAATCTAGTCTGCAAACTGACCATCGCGGAACCATTTCGTTTCCGCCTCCCAACAGGGTTACCACATTCGACGATGCAACCCTTGTTCGAATGCGCATAACTTTCGCATTTCCGAGAATTGACCTCGACGCCAGAAGGAATCGATTCATTCAAAGAGCCCATACTCCACAGGGACCGGTAAAGACCGGATGAAGGATTTGGATTGTCAGGTGGAGAAAGACCTATATGCTCGCCAGGCAGATTGAAGTGGTCGAGATTAAATATATTGTTGCAACAGCCCACGCAATGGACAGCAAACAAAATCCTCGAGTAAAGTCCGCACACTTCCCAAAAGTGATAGATTTGGTCATTGCCTTCATGGAGGACTGACTGCAATGACGTGAGTCTGATGAGAGGGATGAAAGTCACGGCTTTGGGCCCGTTCTGGGCTCGCTTTGGGCGTTGATGTGAGGGTTCTGGGCTGATCTAATCACGTATATTCAAACTATCATCAGTTCTAGGTACAGTACAATATACAAAAAGCAAGACGTAACATGAGGCGTGGATTTGGGGGCCCGCGGGATTACCCTTTGGCGCGAAAGCCGGGGCCAGGATGTGTCGGTGCCTCTGAATCTAAGGACAGGCGTCATCCAGCATTCTGCCCAGAGAGTCGGCCAACGGGAGGCCTGCTTTTCAAACACATCACACAGCAGCGTCATACAAATGTAACTACAAATCCTGCATCACTATTCCGAGAGTGACCATTTACTAATAACTGGTTGTGCGGGTGGGTATTCCGGAGACGTCTGCCTCCACCTATCAGCGCTCGACAAGGCGTGCTGAACCCGCCATGCCACTTTTGGCATAATCATAACAATCGAAGTCTTTTTGCAAACCTGCCTCCGCCTTCAATATACTCATTGCATCCAATATCTCATCTTTGAACTCCCCTCTGTCAATTTGAGCAAGTGCAAAACTTTTCGTGCGTACTTTTCTGTGTCTGTTACCAAAACCGCCCTGTGCTACGGGTCGATGTGGCCGCATTGAAGACCTCTGCCATCTTGAAATTCACTGAGGATGTGCTGCAACTTCCCATCACCACACAACTCCAATCTCCTCTACCTCAATACCTTGATTCGGCTTTCGGGATGTCTCAGTACGCTCTCCGCCGCACGCAGACAGACAATCACTACGGGTTTCCTCAACGCGAAACATCCATAACCTCGACGGCGTCATCCGCCTACTCTGCCGTATCGAGCGCCTACCTACCAAGCCGCACGAGCACAGTGACTTCCACTAGCTCCAGTATCTATTCGAGAGGCTCACCAGGGCACAAACGTGGAATCAGTGAAACAGGAGAGATGACACCAACACGGACATACGGAGGCCATAGCAGTGTGGAAAATAGTCCTGACCATGTATACCGCAATGTCCGTCAAACATTGCGACCTCTCCCACAAGTCCCTTCGCCCAATGCAACACCAGACATGAGACGCCCAAGTCCTCATCATGTACGAGCCCAGACAGTCGATCGTTTCCCTCAAACCTACTCCGAAGACCCGTTCGTCGCAGAGCATCATCCCGAGCAAGCTCAGCTAAAACCGCATCTTCACCACGCTGTGACAAGTCCTCATGCCAGCACTTTCAAAGCACCTGATTTACAGGAATTGCAAAAGTCGTCAACGACGCATTTGAGAGCATTGTCGAAATTTGCCCAAAATGGTGACGCTGAAGAGTTCGGAATTGCGCGTCCTGGACAATCCGTCGTCGGATTACAGAATCGAAGACAACTGAAGCGAACCGACTCTGCGGCAGTTGGTGGTCGGTCTACCGCCAAAAGCTACGGTTGGGGCGAGAGGAATTGGATGGACAAGCAACGCCAATTCTTGCAAGCATATGAATATCTGTGCCACATTGGCGAAGCCAAGGAATGGATTGAGGACATCATCAACAAACCAACCCCGCCGATTGTTGAATTAGAAGAAGCTTTGCGCGACGGAGTAACGTTGGCGGAGATCGTTCAAGCATTTCACCCGGACCAGACTCTGAGGATTTTTCGCAATCCGAAGTTGCAATTCAAGCACTCTGACAACATCGTCTTATTCTTCCGCTTTCTCGAAGCTGTGGGGCTGCCCGACCTTTTTCGTTTCGAGTTGATCGATCTGTACGAGAAAAAGAATATTCCAAAGGTCATCTACTGCATTCACGCCTTGTCATGGCTCCTCTATCGCAAAGGTATGGTGGATTTTCGTATTGGGAACCTGGTCGGCCAACTTGAGTTTGAGCATCATGAGCTGGAGCAAACCCAGCGGGGCCTGGACAAGGCCGGCGTTAGTATGCCGAGCTTCTCAGGCATGGGTGCCAGTTTTGGTGCTGAGCCCGAGCCTGAGCCGATCGAAACAGAAGATGAACGAATAGATCGAGAATTGCATGAGCAAGAGGCAATCATCCTGGACTTCCAAAACCAAATCCGGGGCACATTGGTCAGGTTGCGGCTGGGCGATATGATGGAGCAACTCTGGGACTCTGAAGATGCACTCATCGACTTTCAGTCTCGTATCCGGGGTGATTGGGCCAGGCAAATTGTTGGTTACCGTCTTGACATGCAACGTTTCGCAACGAAGCTTCAAGCGGCAGCCCGAGGATTCATTTTACGGTCTATCCAGCGAAGGAAAGAACAGCAATGGAGGTCAAGCGAAATGGAAGTCCTCAAACTCCAAAGCCTCTTCCGAGCTGGAAAGGCTCGAGCTGATGCTCGCATGTTGAAGTCCCAGGTTCGACAGCATGATGCGGGTATTGGCAACCTGCAAGCCGCCATTCGAGGAGCTCTCTCTAGGCGAGATGCTTACGATCAGTATGAAGCCACTAGGACAGCCGAGAAGGAAGTCCTTCACCTAGAAGCAAACATCAGAGGCATGCTTACTCGAACCCAACTCCAAAGAGACCATGCAATTTTCGAAAGATATACCCCGGTCATCACCAAAGTTCAAGCTGCAACACGGGGACTGCTGGCCAGAGTGTCCCAGGGTATGGTTCGGCAGGCCCTCCACAAGTTCACACCAGCATGGATAGCGTTGCAAGCTGTAATCCGAGCTGGACGTGTTCGACAGGATATCAGACATCTAAAACAAGATCTCAAAGCACACTCTGCATCTATCCGCAAGTTTCAAGCCATTCTCAGGGGGGCGAATACGAGAGAAGACCACAGCTCTTTGAAACTTGCTCTTCTCAGAGAGTCCACGGCTAGCATTCCGTTGCAAGCTTCAATCCGGGGCTTTGTGTTGCGAATGCATTTACAGAAGCAGCGATCGCTTCTCGATCGACACGCTCCGAAAGTGGTGTTGCTTCAGACACACTCTCGAGGTGGCTTGCTCCGAATTCAAATTGCGGACCTGCTGAGCAAACTGGAAGGGACTCAGGAAATGGCGTTACATCTACAAGCACTTATCCGTGCCATACTCTGCCGCAGCAAAGTGGCGGATCTGCTAGGCGAGCTGGACGCCCACGACGGAATCATCACTGAATTCCAAGCACGCATGAGAGCAGCAGCAGTCCGCTCTCGGTTTGCAGAGAAGCAACGCTACTTCAAGGAGAATATGGAAAAGGTCGTCAAAATCCAGAGTGTGGTGCGCGCAAAGATCCAGGGCAAGGCTTACAAAAGCTTGACATCCGGCAAAAACCCTCCTGTGGGCACTCTGAAAGGATTTGTACACCTCTTGAATGACAGTGATTTCGATTTTGACGAGGAAATCGAGTTCGAGCGACTGCGCAAGACCGTGGTGCAGCACGTCCGACAGAATGAGCTGGCAGATCAGTACATTACTCAGTTAGACATCAAAATTGCGCTGCTGGTCAAGAACAAGATCACTTTGGACGAAGTGGTCAAGCACCAAAGACACTTCGGAGGCCATGTGGGCGCCCTTCTTCCCAACTCCGACATTGCCTCGAAGGATCCATTTGACTTGAAAGCCCTCAACAAGACATCACGACGGAAGCTGGAGCACTACCAAGAGCTGTTCTTCTTACTCCAAACTCAGCCTCAATACCTTTCGCGGCTATTCCGACGTATAAGAGAGCAAGCTACTGCGGAGAAAGAATGTGACCGTATCAAGCACCTGGTGATGGGACTCTTCGGTTATGCCCAGAAACGAAGAGAAGAATACTATCTGGTCAAGTTGATAGTCAGGTCGGTTAAAGAAGAGGTCGATTGCTCCGTTTCTCTTCAGGACTATCTGAGGACAAATTCCTTTTCCAACAAACTTTTTGCCGCATACAGCAAATCCCCTCGAGATCGCAAGTTCTTGAGAGATGTTCTGGGACCGCTGGTCAAAGAAAACATCATCGACAATACTGCTCTCGATCTTGAGAGTGATCCACTGCAAATCTACCTCTCTGCTATTAACAATGAGGAGCTCAGGACTGGTCGACGAAGCCCTCGAGATCCCAACGTGCCCCGAGAAGTAGCCATTCGAGATCCGGAAACGAGAGCGACCTTCATTGCACACATGCAGGACCTTCGCGATATCACCGACCAATTTTTCTTGTGCTTGGAAGACTGTTTACATCGAATGCCCTTTGGAGTCCGTTTTGTTGTGCAGCAGACCTACGAACATCTTACGGCGAGGTTCCCGGGTGAAGAAGGGGAATTTGTCCTTCAACTTGTCGGTCAATGGCTGTGGCGCAACTATCTTCAACCGGCCCTTCTGGAACCCGAAAAGTTTGGCGTCGCCGATCGAGCCATGACACAGGAACAGAAGCGCAACCTGGGCGAGATTGCCAAAGTCCTGAATCAAGCCGTGTTGGGTCGAGAATTTGGAGGGGACAACGTGTATCTCCAGCCGCTGAACAAGTATATTCGAGAATCCATCGGACGATTTGCAGTGCTTTGGACTCACGGTGAGTTATTTTGTCCTTGCCTATCATAATTTGGCTAACCTTTGTGCAGTTATTGCAATCCCGCCGGCAGAGGAGCATTATGATATCGATGAGTTCAACGACCTATATGCCAAGACGAAACCGACATTGTACATCAAGATGGCGGATATTTTCTCGATACATAAGCTGTTGACTCAAGAAATCAGTACCGTATGTCCCAGCCAAGACGATGTTCTTCGCGACACTCTTCGAGAACTGGGTAGCGTCCAGAGCAATGAGAGCGAACTTAGAGCTGTCAGTTCCAGCGAAATCAGTCTCACGTTGAATCCCAAATTGCTCCATGCCGAAGACCCAGATGCCGAGGTCAAGGCATTATTCACCGAGACAAAACGATGCGTACTCTATATCATCCGTGTTCAGTCAGGTGCCAGTCTTCTTGAGATCCTTGTGAAGCCGATAACCCCAGAGGATGAAGACAAATGGGAAGCCTTGGTGAGAGATGAACTTCGATCAGGTAACAGCCGCCGCGGCGCATATGCCGACGCCAGTACCCATCTCGATATCAGCACGTTATCCTACCCCAGTCTCAAACGCATTGCGCTAGAGAATGTCCTACAACTTGAATCAATAGGACGTTTGACTCGAACAAATCACTATCAAGACCTACTCAATACCATCGCTGTTGATATTCGAACCAAGCATCGCCGAAGGCTGCAGCGTCAGAGAGAATTAGAAAACGCGCGGACGACATTGGCGCGTTTGAACGAGCAAGCTGTGTATCTCGAGCAACAACTCAAGACCTACAATGACTATATTGAGCAAGCAATGGTGACGTTACAGAACAAGAAGGGCAAGAGACGATTTTTGATGCCGTTCACTAAGCAATGGGACCACGAGAGAGAACTTCAACGTTCCGGTCGATCGTTCAAATTCGGATCCTACAAATACTCCGCACGAACCCTTGCAGACAAAGGAGTTCTCGTTCATTGGCGTGGTTACAATGAGCGACAATGGGACCGAGTGGATTTGACCTTTTCGTCGAACGAGGTCGGCGTATTCACCATCGACGGTAGCTCAGGCAACATGATGATTCCAGGAGCGAATGCGCAAGTACCGCTCGACGACCTCTTGCAAGCACAATTCAACAATACCCAATTCATGGAGTTCTTTGAGGGCGCACTTCGGGTCAACGTCAACTTATTCCTGCATTTGATTATGAAGAAATTTTACAACGAATGAGTCATGATTCAATGCATATGCATACAGGGAGGGAGAGAAGCGATCTGTCGGGCTTTTCTTTCCCCCTAACAATCTAGTTGGAAAGCAGGCCTAAGGTGTGGGAATGGGGGAGAATGAAACAGCTTAACTACATTGTATTGGGCCTTCAGCCGACACGTCGGATTCAGCGATGGAATTCAACTCAGCCTTTGTCGTCGGAAAAGACAGATTTAGGATGTGCCGTAGTCGATAGATTGAACATATGTGCCGTCCCTCGTGCATCCGTGTTGAGTGTAAAAAATTAATAAGTTGATTAGTGAATCCAATTGACGCATCTCCTCGGTCTTAATTGACTTCCATATCTTCTTGCCAGGCACGAAAGCCCGATGTAGGTACAACCTGTCAGGGGTAGGATGTAGTCGGAACACAGGAATATATATATTTTCCGAACTCTTAGTTTTCGTTCTCATGTCCCTACGTAGGCCCATACTCTGTACCCTCCGGTCTCGAGCATGGGAGCAGGAATGCTCCACTCCTGCCATGTGTGAAAACTTGAATGGAAAACATAGTGTTAGAAGAAAATTTGTGAAAAGCCAAAGCCAGCCACAAAGTGCCAGCTGTTGTCTGAGCGTCGACGGCCAAACCACATCGTATCCCAACCATCCTCATACCACCCGATGAATTTATCTCTGCGGACCGCAAACCTGTAAACCACGGCGCGCAAAATCAGGTCTGAGGAAAGCTCTCTTGTCCTCTGTTAGGATCACTACATTATGACCCCGATGAGGTTGGAAAGCCTGTCCCTAGTTAGAAGTTACACAGATCGTCTATGCATTCCATCGGAGAGCGACACCCGTGTGCGCGAATGAGTCACGATCGGCGAAGTGGTCAAGTCATATGGCGGGGGATATGATTGACACGACGAACATGAAACTCACGGCTGGGCTGACACGAACTACGTCAAATGGACAGTAGTATCTGCTGCTGCAATACTTTTGTCCTCGTGGAATTTCCATCGGCTCCGAGATGGCCCATGACTGTGGGACCTTCTGTACTAACTAGCGAAGAAATGGCGTCGACACGTCTTTGGCAAACTGCTCCTGACGAAAGTGAACTTGTCTTGAACTGACTATCATTGGCCGAATGCTCAATGGTGGCATCCCGGAAGTGATCCTCGGGTCTAGAAATTCGAAGAAATGTTTCGAAAGCCCTAGAGATGTCTCTGACAACATAGCAACGGGGGGCCCTGAAAAATATCTCACAACTCACTCGCGACGCAAACCCAAGGGTCATTGCCATGTGTGATTTGCCAGAAACATTGGAAGGTGCACCAATCCAAAAGATGTTCAGTACGCACCATGACTGCCTCGAGCAGAGCCAAGGGAAACAGATCTTGCCAAAAAGGGTAATTACATACCTTTGTTCAAGTACAGGTGGTGATAGCGAAATAGGAGAGAAACTCCTGCCCAGATAGCTGACCTTCCAAGCCATGACCGAAGAATTTCTACCCAGTGGGTAGACGGTGGGCGCCACGGAGGAGCTCGTGCGTGAGCAACTGACATCTAGGCAGGTACCGATGGACGACGGAATGGAGGACGGAAAGAACATGACAAGAGTCAAGCCTCGGGCGTATTACTGATCCTCACTGGTTTCATCGAGAGGGATACTCGAAAACGGTGAGAGAGCCTGCTACTAGGACATACCGTTGATCGCTCTCCGAGAGAGGACTGGTAGGATATCGATACACTATTCCGAATCAGGAGGTGGAATATAGGGGTTGCCACAAAGGAGACGAAAGCGAGGTCAGAATCAAAATGCGTGACGTGTGAGATGAAGGAGGTCCCTGTCGTCCTCATATCGCTGGATGTGTTGTCAGGGTGTACTTGTGGGAGGTACCTTGGTCAAGGCCACCACTGAGCATCTCGCGTGGCCAGTGATCCTGGAATCGGCCAGCTCAAGCAGAGGCGAACAATTCGAGTTTAGATCTCTGTCACAGACGTAGCGGGACGGCTGACAGCAGAAGATGTCGCAATGTTGGACTGGCCTATTGGTGACGTAAGAGGTACTCAGGTACTTAAGTGTACAGTTCTTCCAGATTGCAGCCGAGACGATGCACGCGCCTGAGATAGGATTTGACGCGGCGCGTTGCTCCAAGGAATATGAGAGATGTAGATGGCTCAGAGGTATTCTTATACTAAAGAGAAGCCTTATAGACAGGAGCAGGAGAGAGACATGAGGCACATGGTTGACGTGAATAGCCGGTGAACGCAGATAAGGTTGGACATGAGGCCCAGATAATCTCAACATGGATGGGAAACAGTAGGAAATGCATGTCGCGACTCAATAATGTGTCTAGGCTTGGACAGCTGGGAAAAGACGGCAGAGGTGTTTCTGTTCGGGAACTTGTCTGGCGCTGTCATGTGTGGTCTGGGGACCTTATATCTATCTGCTTAGGCTGGTTAGCAAATCGAGTCAAGATGTTCCGTGTCTTGGTCAGGATGGCACGCCGTCGAGGTCTTTTTCTCAATCCCTTTGTTTGAGGATGTTGGGATCAGAGGCCACTTAGCTAGGTACGTGTCGTAGCCTAGCAAGCTCCCCGTCAGTGAGTGGCGGGTGTTGTGCGAGTAGTATAATGTTCTGCTAGCGAGTGGTATGGATGTGAGATGTGCATGATGCCTGATCAGAGGACCGTATCTCCGCTCTCTTTCTTTCCCTTTGTTCTCACCCATGACTCAATTGGGATATGCTTGTACCCTCACTCTGACTCCCATAGACGCCCGGTTATCTTACTTTGACTGGTGGAAAAGCGAGGACAGAGGTGCTGGTGGTGAGAACTGGTGATTGTGGACGACGAGCGGCACCCGGACAGCCAAATGAGGTTCAAGCTTGGACTGGGACATGGGACTGGCAAGACATTCTGTCGCCGATACGAAAATTAAACAATGCAAATTGCATCAATGACAAGGACGAGATCCTGCAGCTGGCATTGGTGCCTGGCTCAGGAATTCATATCCTCCTGTTCAGTCGCCGATGCCAAGCGCGTCCGCAAGTATCAATACGAGTACCGACTGATACGAGCTTCGGTGCCAGGCCCTGCAGCTGCCTGCGAGCAACCACGCCAGCCAAAGCCCTGCATGACAAGATGCATTACGAGATGCGTTCCGACTCCCCGAATACAGGAACCATCACTGGGACTAAGGCCAGAGTGGGACCCTGAACGGCCGCTTGTTGGGGCTATTGAGGCTGCGGCTTAGGTGTGGATTTAGCGGATAGGGCACGTCGGGGCTTATAGACTTAACTATGAGTTTCCTTGAAGTTGTGGGTTACCCTACCATCGACATCATTGCCCCATTGCCCCCGATTATCCATCGACTTAGCTTTTGCCGTGGTACCCAGGCATACATCATTAGGCTGCCAGTCACAACGAACAAACCCCCGGTCTTCTATCATGATTCTCCTCCGATCTTAACCCCGCCAAATCCATCTCAATATCTGCCTCTAGCAGAGATTTCTCTCTTTCAAATACCAGCTCTCATCGGCATCTGCACCTCATCCGACACTCAGCTACGCGAGCCTGCTCCTGTCTCCTAACAGTGTTCGGGTATTTCCCTTTTCTTCCTCTATCCACTTTTGTTGCTCCACCTTACACCATTCATCCTGCAGCTTATTCATCCTCACCTGTTCATCAAGCATATCCCATCTCGACCAGTCTTTTTTGCCCTTCCACCTCCAAGTCCTGCTGCCAGTACCTGCCTGGACCACCAAGTCAACTGCATACTCAATAATAACTTCACCACGCCGATCCTACTCCTCATTTGTCATCTGCCGCGCCGACACCCCCAAACCTCGAAACCTCTTCCCCGTCTCTCACTCTACCTCTGCTCTCGCCTGCCACGCTTTTCACATCTTGCTTCAGATCAAGCTGAAAAGATGAGCACCATTCAGAATCTGAAAAACTTCATTCGCCATGGCAAACAGGCCCGAATCGTCGACCCGCCTCGCGATCAACCCACTACCAACATCTCTCCCATACATGCTCAACAACAAAAGTACCACCACGGCATCGCCGAACCTGTAAACAGCTATCGACAGCAACAGCAACATGCTCAGCCCCTACCTGGTGAATATTCCGCCGCTGCCGTCGACAATCGCAACCTCGTAGCCCAGGCGGCCGGGGCGGCAGTGAATGCCGCTGGCAAGAACCAGAAGATCCAGGCCGACATCGAGGCGATTGTTGCTGAAGAGAGGGAAAGGGCGAGAAAGATGCCCCGATATCCGGGTCTCGAAAGATACATTCTGTTGGAAAAGATGGGCGACGGTGCATTTAGCAACGTCTATAAGGCAAGAGATACGCAATCCTGTGACGAGGTTGCGATCAAAGTCGTCCGGAAGTTCGAAATGAACTCGAATCAGGTATGCCACAGTCCTGGGGCAATTTCTGTCTTTCTTTCTCGTCTGGCATTGCATCCCCAGCATTGCATTTCACCCTCCCCTCTTCCTTCCCCACTACCTTCATTTAGATCAAAAGACACAGAACCAACTTTTCTAACCTAGGGCGATGCTCACCTTCATCCGAACTTCAAAAAGCAACCAAAGGGCGTGGAGGTGCGCAAATCCATTCAAGCTAAACCAACCTCCCCCTTACTTTCCCCCCTTCCTTCCGTCGTCCTCAGAGCAAGATCGAATTTGACTCCCTATCCCGTGCAAAGACTGACCCCTTTCCAATAGCGAGCAAATATTCTCAAAGAAGTGCAGATTATGCGACAACTAGATCATCCTAATATCGTCCGACTCATCGACTTCTCGGAATCCCGACAATACTACTATATCGTTCTAGAGTTATGCCCTGGAGGGGAATTGTTCCATCAAATTGTTCGCTTGACATATTTTAGCGAAGATCTCAGCCGTCATGTCATTACCCAGGTCGCGAAAGCATTGCATTATTTGCACGAGGAGACTGGTGTCGTCCATCGGTAAGTCATTGCGTCACGATCCCCGACTTGTGGGATCGAGGCTGACCAGGTTTCAGTGATATCAAACCAGAAAACCTTCTCTTCTATCCTATTCCATTTATCCCCACTCGCAACCCTAAGCCGAGGGAGCCAGATGACGAAGACAAGGCTGACGAGGGTGAATTTATTCCGGGCGTTGGCGCTGGTGGTATTGGCCAAATCAAGATCGCCGATTTCGGTCTCTCTAAAGTCGTCTGGGATTCCCAAACCATGACCCCCTGTGGCACGGTTGGCTATACGGCTCCCGAAATCGTCAAGGACGAGAGATACAGCAAGTCTGTCGACATGTGGGCTCTCGGATGTGTTCTTTATACCTTACTGTGTGGCTTCCCTCCTTTCTATGACGAGTCGATTCAGGTCTTGACCGAAAAGGTCGCCCGCGGACAATACACGTTTCTATCTCCATGGTGGGACGACATTTCCAAATCTGCCCAAGACCTCGTCTCGCATCTGCTCACTGTCAATCCGGATAAACGATACACAATTGAAGAATTCCTGGCACATCCATGGATCCGAAATACATCCGAACCCACTTACGCCGCGGCGGATGCTCCACCGTTGGCTACGCCTCTGGCTGTCCGGCAAAAGGAATGGGCTCAAGCGGGCAATCTGCCCGCCGATGTGTATGCTCTCGGCACCCCTGGTACCCCTGGTGCTGCCAAACGAGCGGATTTCCGATCACCTGATGCTCTCAACCTTCGTGAAGTGTTTGACGTCGGCTATGCTGTTCACCGACAAGAAGAGGAAGCCAAGAGAAGAAAGAACTTTAAACAAGGATACCGGGGAGCCGGTCTGCCCGGTGGATTGAATCCTCTTAGCGAAGATGACGACTCTGATGAGGATGAAGATTACGGGGCGGAAGTGTCCAGCAAAGTTCCCAAGGCGCAACAACCCACAGACGTGTCTAGTATGGAAGCGAAAATGCGCCAGACTAACCTGGGGACACAGCCTTCGGTAGCTGCACAAGCCAGAGCAGCAGCAGCAGCAGGCCCCCCCAGGAGTCAACATCAAGGTCAGCAACAAGAAAGAGGCTACGGACAGCATTCTGCTGCTGTGGCCGCGGCTGTTAAGCAGAGCGTTGGACGGAGGAATAAGCAACCTTTCGAGCTCAGCTTGGATAATTCGACTTTGCTGGGCCGGAGAAACAAGATGGGTGGAGCTCCGGGGGCACCGCCTTCGAAATTGCGAGAAGAGTTGAGCGTCAGATGATGATGAGAATTAACTCTGATCTCATACTCATATGATGACAATCGGAAACAAGGAATCAGAGAATTTTCAATTGGCATAACCGACGAACGCAGATTTGCACGAGGATGAGATCTGAACGCCTTTCCCCTCCCCCCTTCTCTTCGGCCTTTGATTTATGTGTGTATGGTCGGAAGGGAGGGATGCTGCGAAGGAGCAGCCCAATTACGACGGTTCTAGAAACGCGATATGACGATTTTCTCAAACAATGACTCAATATTCTTTTTGTTTCGTATATGTTCATAAATGACACATCTAGCTGTGATTGATGTACGATGTACGAAGCAGTGGTCTCCCCCGCCTTTCGGACTACTCCCAGCTTTTTTTTTTTTTTTTTTTCCCTCTTCTCCCAACAGCATCACCTTTTGTCCCACCATTCAACGGATATGACCGACTCGTCTTCAATTTTCCTCTGCTGGTACGGTGAGGTTGATGGGCTCTTTTTCCCTGAAGCCTTTTTCACAGCCACCAAGCAACCAGGCCTGGGCAAAGAAACAACATATATACACCCAGAGCCTCGTCTCCTCGCTACAGCTTTCTCTTCTCTCCGTAACCATATTCTCTGGCAGGCCAAGATCACGGTGATCTGCGCGTGCCACAACACCATACATTCTTGTCCCAGATTCAGTCCATGACCTCCGCCCCAACTGAAGAACAACTCCACGGAACTCCCCTGAGCGTGGCTCAGGACGCAAGCCGTCCCAATCTCTTACAAGCCCAGCATCACGAACATCCTTCATGGTCTTCCACAACACCCATAGCTCCTCTAGATCCCGAGAAACGATCATGGAAGGAAAGTGAAGAAACACTGGAGGCCAGTGCCTCGGCAGAATGCCTCCCGAACCAAAAAGGGTCATTCGAAACGGAAAAATCAAATCAAGGCTCTCATGAACTACCAGTTCTCCCACGCCCAGGGATAGGTTCCCGACAGGATACAGCCCCGTCCATTGCGGCAGCTCCATTCACTTCATATTGCTGTGATCTCGAAAGATCTCACAGCCATGGGCCCTCGAGTTCACCCCGTCCTCGGTCATCGTCGTCTTCGAGCTCGGCCCCAACCTTACATGAAGTGCCCAGTGCGCTGGCCAATGCTAGTAGAGTCTCGACTGATGCTTATGGTAACATATATCCCGAAGGAGGGAGAGAAGCATGGTTGTGTGTGTTTGGCTCGTTCTGCGGACTGATGTCCGCTCTTGGGTAAGTGCTTTCCCATCCGAGGCTGATGACCGATCTGCTGACTGTGATTTAGTATGATGAATACTCTGGGCACATACCAAGCGTATCTATCGATTCATCAGCTTCACGGTCACACCGAAAGCACCATTGGTTGGATTTTTGGCATTTATGCCTTTCTGTCATTCTTCCTGGGCATCCAAATCGGCCCTGTCTTTGACGCAAAAGGCCCGCGATGGCTCGTTCTCGCTGGGTCTGTCTTTATGCTGGCCACCCATCTTTTGATGGGCATCTGCAATGAATACTGGCAGTTCTTGATCGTCATTGGCGTCATGGGCGGTTTCGGGACATCTCTCGTCTTCACGCCTGCCATTGCAGCCATTGGACATTTCTTCCTGCGCAAGAGAGGTCAAACCACCGGCCTCGCGGCGGCCGGGGGTTCTCTTGGTGGAATCGTCTTCCCATTGACATTGCAAGCTCTCTTTCCCAAGATCGGCTGGGCCTGGTCGACTCGTGTGTGCGCATTGATCAATCTGGCTCTCCTCAGCTCTGCCAACCTCTTCATCAAATCTCGTCTCCCCCCCCGCAAGGCCACGAAGGAGAATATCCTCCCTGACTTCCGCATCTTCAGGGATCCCATTTTTGCCTTGACGACCGCTGGAGTATTCTTTGTCGAATGGGGCCTTTTCGTCCCCTTAACCTATCTCAGCAGCTATGCTCTGAGCCATGGGGTATCGACCGCGTTCTCCTATCAACTCATTGCCATCTTGAACGTGGGATCGTGCTTCGGTCGGTATTTTCCTGGGTTCGTGGCCGACAAAGTCGGCCGATTTAATGCCATGGTGGTCACGATTTTTCTGTGCCTCGTTTCCACTTTAGCGCTCTGGCTTCCCGCCGGCGGATCCATTGCTCTGATCATCGTATACGCGATCGTCTTCGGCTTCGCTTCAGGATCCGGTATCTCGCTAACTCCGGTCTGCGTGGGCCAGTTGTGCAAGGTTGAAAACTACGGAAGATATTATGCCACTTGCTATACATTGGTGTCGTTTGGTTCTCTGACTGGAATTCCCATTGCTGGGCAATTGGTAACTGTATGCAATGGAGAGTATTGGGGACTGATCGTGTTTACTAGCTGCGCTTATGCGGCGTCAACGGCAATGCTGACTACTGCGAGAGTGGTGGGTGCAGGATGGAGTCCGAAGAAAATATATTGAATGAGTGAATATAGCAACGTACACTAGAGTCGACTTCACGTACATAGAAAAAGTTTGAATGAACACACATGCAACTTCGTTCTAGAGCCATCAGGGTGGCCAGTCCTCGGCAAAAAGTTGGTACGCAAGGCATTGGCATTGGGGGCCAGAAAAACTCTCTTAACAGCTCAATAGCCTCTCCTCTTTATCGGCATTCTGCAGCATTATCATCTTCCAAAAACAATATCATCAAGACAGGGGAAACGAGATGAAGCTGCGGCTTGAAATGCCTTCTCGATCGTAGTCGCAAAGTGGGGCGTGTCAACACTCCGCGGGCGGTCCGGATCAAAGGTGAAGTCAGCTTCTGTCAGGGGTACCGCATTGAGACCGTCAAAAGGCCGGAAAAATGGACGACCGAGGATTCATTCTCGACGGCGATGCATGCGCTCAAGATGTCTATAGCAAACTCAATGTCGAAGAGGTACGCACCTTGCTCCTCGCCCCAGGAAAGAGAGGCACTCCCATTGTTTGTGAGATGCAGGTAATTGCCTCTCCGAAATGTACCCAATACGAGGCATTGTCTTATGTTTGGGGCGATACCACAAAGACCAAAACCATCTCATGTAACGGTTTCGACTTTCCAGTGACGGAATCTCTATATACCGCCTTGGTGCATTTGCGCTACACGAATTCGTGGAGATGCCTTTGGGTTGATCAACTTTGTATCAATCAAGTGGAGGACCACGAGCTGATGGCCCAGGTCGGTCTGATGGGCACCATATATTCCCATGCCTGCCGTGTCATTGTCTGGCTGGGGAAGTACGATCAGAAGATGGCCCTAGCATGGGAGTTACTTCAAGAGACCACGTTGAGCTCCAGTCTCGTTCGGTCTGATTTCTTGCAGACATCAACCGGCCCAGTCACGCCACAGAAGAGATCCTCCACCCCACGACGTGCGAGCAGGAGCTCGTCCATATCAAAGTACTCCCGTCGTGCTTCTAGCTCGAGGGAAAGTCTTTCTTCCTCTACATCCAGCCTCAAAAGCATCACTCCTACTCGGCCGAAGAACAAACGGCAAGACACTCCTCCTGCCTTGAAACACGCGCTGTCAATTTTCCAACACGCTTGGTTCAGTCGGAAATGGACCTTCCAAGAGATCATTCTTGCAAAGGCTGCCATCATTTGCTGTGGCAATCGTGAAATGGCCTGGAGTGATCTGACTCTGTGGTATTTCCACTATGCATCGAAACTGAGGAGTTCGAGTTTACTGTATGATTCACATGGTTCCTTCGAGAACATCATGAACGTGAGGAATGAGTTGGGGAAAGGCAGCTTAAAGTTGAGCAATTTGCTCATGCTGACAAGGCCAAGGATGAGCACGAAACCAGAAGATGCAGTCTATGCGTTATTAGGCCTATTGCCCGATCTGGCCGAGACTCTCAAGACGCTTTCCAATCCCGCTGGCGCCGCAAATGCCACAGCAGCGCAATGTGACGCCCTTTTCAATCTTTACTTGGCCGCTGTCAAGTATTGCCTCGAGAGGGAGAACGATCTCGCCATCCTGAGCGCTGCTGGGAAGTACAAAGGCAATCTCCAAGCAGCGGATTGGCCTAGCTGGCTGCCGGATTGGAGGCAGCAGCTTCCACTCCGGCCCATAGTACTGGTCAATCCAACAGATCTCGGTCCGGAACCAGCATTTGATGAAGAAATGTCGGAAAGTACGTCACCGGCGACCGAAGTGGTAGCAAAGGACCAGAATATCTACAAGCTGAACGTCTCACCGCTTCACGGGTTTCCGCGACCAACTGCATATTCGATGACTGTCTGGGGGGTCCGCCTCGGATGCATAGTCACGCGCCCACTGTCGTGGCCGAGCACCTTCTTCGTCGCGGACACCATTGCTCGGTCTTGCCTTGGAGGAAGAAACAGCAACGGCGACGCCTCCAGCAGCGATGGTAGTTTTTCTCAACCTCTTGCTTCGCTTGTTTCGTCACATCAGAGTTTATCGCCGCAAACGCAGAAAGCCACCCATTCAAAGATAAATCAGGGGTACGCAGCCAACTTGATTCAGAGGTCCCTCAAGAACAGTGCGCAATGCCCTTCCGTCCGTACCTCCGCCATGATCGAAACAGGGGACTGGCTTTGCGCTTTCCATGGTGGTAGAGTACTGTACGCTGTCCGACCGATTCAAGAATTGCCACGGCCGTATTCTGGCGCGGGAAGAAGAAGATTGCATGACTCCTCATCCCAGGCTCGGCCCATTTTTTCAAATGGCCAAGAAAGTGAGTCCATCAGGTGTGTCTTTCTCGGTGAATGTGCGGTATATGGTTTGAACCCTGCTCAGGCAACGGGAGGGCTCAATAAAATGGACGAATTCGAGTTGGTATGACCGGAGAAGCGATACATCACATCAACCACTCGTTATACTCTGACGGGGAATCTCCCTCCTCGGCCTCGCTTGTCTTATCCACTTAGCATCAGGCATCAAAGCATCTCCGTGCTCCACTTACCGCCTCCCAGGCTGGTCACGTGCGAGGCCGCAGCAATTCCGGCCAGACCAATTACGACAGCACAAGTTTCAAGTGCCTTGCGTATCCAATTCCGGCCTCGAGGCAACTCATTACTTAAGAGCAAGACATTCAAAGAGGGGCCCCTAGGTGGGCTTCTCCTTTCATTCCATCATATGGCCGCATGACTTTTTCCCACCATTGCGGATGCATCTGCTATACTCACGCAGTCGATCTTACAGCGGGGTTGAGATGGCCTTGACGGACCATATTTGCCTCATTCGAACAAGAGATACGGGTATAGCTGAAAGTCACAAGCTCTTCCAAGAAACTCGCCCTCACATCAGGCATATTCAGAGCTGGCAAATGACCGGCCCAGTTCCAGCAATACATTAGGGAATCTCAACAAGACGACACCAAGACAAGGCTGGACATCACCGCGACGACGATTCTCGCTGGGATGCGATGCAGGTGACCGGTATAATGGGATATTTTTACCCCTTTACGATATTGGCTCCGCTGGCGTCGGGATGGTGTTGATTTGGCTCACTCGAAAGGGTCGCGCTTCTCCTATCATGAGAGCGCAGGTAAGGAGGGTCGTTGGCCGGTTTTAATTCCGGCCACGTTGATATATACACCTGCTCCGCCCCGGTCTTGAAGAAGATGATACCGGAGGCGAAGCAGTCCATCCACGGGCATTCCGCCGAGAGGAATCTCTTCCTCCCCAATACTTAGTAGTCGTACTACTACTCCAACCTAAGTATCTTTATTGAACATCCGACATGACTTACCTGACCGACTCACCACCTCTCCCACCCCTTTCAGTCCTCTTTCCCCACTTACAATCCGATGCCACGACTCTTCCCGGGTCCACGGACCCATTCACCATTACCACCGCCACCGGCTTCCTCCCATGTCGCCCGCCGGTATTGCGCCTGCCCGCACAATTCGATGCCCTCTCTTCCATTCTCGATGACATGCCCATCGTCAAAGCTGATGGGTCGCCCGGCCTCCTGGCATCTTTCAAACTTGGGGCCCTGATCGACTCCGGTGCTCTGCCGGACCTGACCTCCCACATCGACGACTTACGGGTACAGCTTAACAAGATTGGTTCAGAGAAAGATTACGACCTCGAGGCCATCACGGCTCTATTCCGGGACTACAGTTTCCTCGCCAGTGCATATTTGCTGGAACCATGTTGGGCGACGTGGTCCAAGGACCATGATGCTGGTTATGGTCTGGGGAGAGCTGTGTTACCCCGGTGTATCGCCGCACCGTTGGTTAAGGCGGCCGATATGTAAGTATTACTGTCGCTCTTTCTAGATTTTGGTCCAGAAATAGCCTCACTACGAATGATCCCGTCCAGATTTCATACTCTATCCAACAAGCTTATGCACTGACTTGGCCCTCTTCTCCCCCCCTTCTAGCCTTGACATCCCCCCCTTTATGTCGTATGCCGCGTCATACGCACTGTACAACTACAGCCTTGCTCGTCCAAACCTCGGCGCGAGCGTGTATGACAACTTGCGACTCGTCCGCGCATTCGAACGAGGGCTTGACCCTACTAGTTCCGAGGCCGGCTTCATTCTCACTCATGTCCATATGGTACAAGAGTCCGGGCCATTGATCTCAGGGGCGGTGGATCTTTTGTCGACCATTGAAAACGTGCCTTCCGACACGGGTGCCGCGATATTGGCCTTCCAAACCATGCTCTCCGCCATGACTCGAATCGAGACACACATGGAGCAAATGTGGACGCACTCGCTACCTAAAGACTACCTGTCCTACCGCACCTTCATCTTTGGAATTACATCTCAGTCGATGTTTCCAGACGGGGTCATCTATCAGGGGACTCGATATGGCGACTCCAAGCATCTCTATTTCCGTGGCGAGTCGGGCGCGAATGACAGCATCATTCCCTTGCTAGATCATCTCCTAGAGATCCCCATGCCCAAGAATCCGCTCACTGAGATTCTAAAAGATTTCAGATCCTATCGACCTAAGCCACACAGAGACTTTCTGGGATGGGTCATGAGCAAGAGCGCCGAAGTTGGTGTAAGGGCGTACTGCTCTGCTAGCCGTGATAACGCGGAAAATGGTGCCAATGACGACAGCTTGCTTCTCCCGACCCATTACCTCAAACTTCTTGAACGTGTCCGCAGTTTCCGCTGGCGCCACTGGCTGTTTGCCAGAGAATACATTATCAAGCGCTCCCCACACCCCACAGCTACAGGCGGAAGTCCAATCGTGACATGGTTGCCCAATCAGCTTTTCGCCGTCATGGATGTTATGGAGGCCGTTTACGAAGAGAGTGGACTGAAAGCCGTCGTTGAGAGCGACCAGAGCGAAGTCTTAGCGGAAGCCAAAGTTGTCAAGGGGATGATGGAGAATGTAGCCACACAAAAGGACAAGTTGGATCGCGAAGTTAGAAGATATTGTGCCGAAAGAGATGCCTGAGCATGAGCGTGTTGGCATCATGGACTTGGTCAGGAGGAACTTGTTGGATAGAATGCGGACATAGTATTCGGTGAAAATGGAGGCCATCTGGTGCTCCATGGCACATCCTTCCCAAGCGGCCACTTCTATCGCGGCCATCCTTCCCAGGACCAACGCCTGTCATTCAAAGCAATTCCATCTCAAGCTCTTCGCAGCAACATTTGCTTCAAAGCACCCAACAATACGAGACGGAGATTTCAAAACAGGTGGGGGATCTCAATCTTGGGTCCCGCTGATGTCAGCTCGGCGGCCTTCCTTTACTGACGCGTTGTAGATTCTGTAGATTGTTGAATGATCTATGATGAGAGGCGGATGGTGTACAAGGCTGAAGGCTGTGGGCTATGGCAAGACGACGAGGCTGAGATTCTAAGGGGGCTCCTTTTCTGGCGAGCTTTGTATCGTAGACTAGATTCCTCGGTGTCGACCACAGATTCAGGATCCAGAACGAAGGTCTGGACTCGCTATCTGAACTGATCTGTCATTTGTGAGATGAGCAGTGTGTCCTCGCTTCAGCTTCTTGACGACTGGCCGGCGAATCTGCGACTGCAACCACAACTGAAGAGTGGGACTATTTTATTTTCGTCTTCTCTTTTCACTTCTGCTCGCCCATGTTCCTCTGATGCGACGACTCGGTCATCCCCAAGAACTCCCTGGCCCCACGAGACCGCCCAATCAAATGTCTGGTTATTGGTCCATTCAATGCTCTTTGACGCCGTCGTGACTATCGCTCGTTGAGTGAGACAGATTGCATTTGAGCCACTTCCGCTCCAATCCGATCCACCTCATTATTCCAAACACCTTCAATCAAAGCAATTCGTCTCAATACACCCAGCACTCCTGGCCAGTCGAGCCCTTTCATCCGCATAACCCCCTTGATCCTCCGGACCATCCACTTTCTATCCTCACCAACCTCAGCCCATGCCCCCACAACCAGCACCCATACTTCGAGCTCTTCTAGGTCCGACCAATCTGTGATGTCATGGTATGACCTGAGCAACTTCGGCAATCGACCTCTATGCTTGGCATGGAGATCTCTGTTCCCCGCAACACGGCCAACTGGTGCAGTGAGGAAAAGAAGGGACGCCAGCCGGATCGCTTCGCGCAGCACAAGGTGAGCTGTCGAGGGGTGGCCGGGGTCTGAGAGGATCAAGCGACGTGGCAGGCTGAGCAGGTTATGGGTGATGAGGCCGAGAGTTTGGGTCAGGGTTTTGTCAGTCTGTTGACGCGGCCCGTTTCCGGCGACCAGGTATTTCAGATAGGAAAGACGTACCAGCACCGAGCAGATGTCTGAAAGGATCGGAGTGCGATTTTCCAGGACCGAGATGGTTCGCGCGAGTACTGGAGAGGCCGGATAATCGTGCGCTTGTGGCATGAGCCGGTCACAGACTGGAAACTGAGGAGACAAGTCTAGTGCTAAGGACCCAACCAAGTCGGACCTGTGCAGAATTCAATATGGCGTAAATTGATCCGTGGGTGAGCGGCTCCTCATTGGTTGACATACCAGAACAGTATCTCTCGTGTATTGCCCCAATCAAGAGCCTCGACGCCGCCTCGGCTTTGGATCATTCCCTGTAGACCAGCCATATGAACCGCCCATCGCGAGAAGTGGTGGATGCGCAGCTAGGAAAGCATTAGCGGGCTCCGTCTCCAAACAGCTGAACAGGGCTCTGACATCGTACGCAGCCAGAGAGATCACCGTGCCAATGATCGCATTCCCGACAGCGCTCGTATTCCTCAGTCGCTTGTCCACGAGTCTGAGCGAGGCAGTGTAGTACTGCAATGCGTGCACGTTTTCTCGGCTATCGGGTTGGGAACTCTGCCACTCCGGATCCAGTGCCGACTCTGCGAGAGCCAGGTACATGGCACTTTCGTCGGCCAACGCTATTGTGAAACACAGGCTTCGGAACGTTTGGCATACCGGAGCGTCCTCCTTGTGCACTATGTGCGGTGAATACCAGTCATCTTAAGAAAGAGGAATGGGGGTTTCGCCTACGGAAGCTGAGAAGTCTCTGAGCCCGAGACGACGCAATACGAGAAAAGAGGTTGCGATTGGCGTATGGCGAGGGGAATCCACTCGACGATAGTTGAGAGAGCGCTAATTTTGAACTCTGGTGAGAATGCAGGTCCGTGATATGTCGAATAGGCTTTGGAGGCTGCTGAGAGACCACCGCCTTGCTGGATTCAGGCTTTGATGAATGTGGTTTCTCTGAAGTCAGGTTGAAAATGATTTGGTTGGTTCGGGATCTTCGCCTTCTGGCAAAGCCGATATCCTTCATAACATGGCGACGAATTTTCCTCTGCGTTTGTCGATCTCTGATATCTTGAGGATGTGTGATGTTCACGAATGCCAGATCTGGGTTTGTGGTTTGAGATGTCCGGGGAGGAGATGCCTGCATCTGGAGCGGGACTGATAGTGCCCGAATCTATTCCTGCGAGATTGTCGAACATGAAGGCGAGGCGTAATAGCATCAGGTTGTTCGAAAAATCTCAAAGCAGTGGAAAAGACAATGTTTTGATCGACAGTAAGTTCCACCGCAATTTGTAAGCAATTGTAGAAAGTGGGTTGTCGTCACCGCCGAGACGTTATGGACGATACACCTACATGACGCGAACTTCCTAGCGTTGCTAGGTAGTAGGTAAGGTAGATAGCTGGCCTAGACCATTCTATTGGTATTAGATGAATTCATCTTTTCGCGAATGTAGGCCGTGCCTTAGCACGGGATCTCAAAGCCCATGTTGTTGTAGCGGCGAGACGAGAACGTATAAGCTAACTAGAACTATCTGGCCGCTTAAGGTCCCGGGCAGAAATCCACAGCCCGTTGAAATCAAGGAAAATAATTGCGCTCACGTAAGCCGGGCCATAGTATCCCTCAACTGCTTCAATATCAGTTTCCGGTGATCCCTCCACTGACCGAAATATACTGCCCCGTAATCCATCGTGCCTTCTCAGACGCCAAAAGGAGCACTGCGTCAGCAATATCCTCGGCGGTACCAAATCTATCTGCAGCTCTGGTTATGTCTCTTTGAGGTTTCATAAGCTGGTCGGCCACATCTGGAGGAACGATATCTGTGACAACGGGACCCGGAGCGACAGCATTGACAGTGATACCTCTGCTTCGTCCCCACTGTAGCTCATCAGTTTTTCAGGGCAGGCGATTCAGCTGGGGTCAGGACTTTCTTACCTCCTTGGCCCACGACCAGGTCAGGCTGTCCAAGGCAGCTTTGGAAGCTCCATATACTGGTATATCGTGGAGCCCAAGCTTAGAAGCAGTCGACGAGACATTGATAACTCGACTCCCTGGCGGCATGTGAGGGACTGTGGCCTGTGCCATAAAGACGGGTGCCTTGACGTTGACATCGAATGTTTTGGTGATCTCTTCTGGCTTGACATGGAGGGTTTCGCCGGCAAACCCAGTCCCTGCATTGTTGACTAGCAAGGAAGTCAGAGACCAGTTATGTGGCAATAATCTGGACAAAGCATGGAAGCTTACCCAAAATGTCGATGCGGTCAGTTTCGAAAGCCTTCAAAGTCTCTTGTACGAGGAACAGGGCTCCCTCCGGCGT
The DNA here is from genome assembly GCF_000835555.1 of Rhinocladiella mackenziei CBS 650.93. Taxonomy (NCBI): domain Eukaryota; kingdom Fungi; phylum Ascomycota; class Eurotiomycetes; order Chaetothyriales; family Herpotrichiellaceae; genus Rhinocladiella; species Rhinocladiella mackenziei. The sequence continues at coordinate 754,035 of NW_013550601.1, forward strand.
GTCGACAGTGGTCTGGACAACGGTTACCCGCCCACCGTCGGCCTTGATTTTATCGGCAACAGAATGGGCCCGTTTCGTTACGGAGTCGGAGACGTAGTTGATCGTGACCGCAGCTCCACTGCGAGCCAATGCCGCGACAATTCCAGCTCCAATTCCGTTCTCGCGGCCGGATCCAGTCACTATGGCGACTTTGCCAGCTAGAGATAAAGTATCAGCGGTCATATTGAAAGGGTTTGAGAGTCTCTTGCTGGATTCAATCTTTTGCTGGATCCAAAGTATCAAGACGGCGATGGACAGGTTGTAAATCGGAAAACATCAGAGATGATAGATCATGGCGAGTAACCCGGACACAGTTTATATCTGACTTGGAACCATTTTGTAGGACATATTGAACCATCTTCACCATGGAGACTTGCCATAGTGCTTGCTGGTTTGGGAAAATGGTGTTGCGTAATTGAATAGCGAATCCTCATCTCTGAACAGATCGGACCACACGGAGACTGGTCCTAAGTCCGATAATGTAGTGTATTCATTGCGCAAAGAGAGTGACCTTTACTAATAGCATCTACTATCTATGAAATATAGCGAAAAGTTGGTGTTGAACATTGGACATGGGATCCTGTGCAAGTGCTCGGCGAGGATGCATCGGGAGGGTCCGAGTGCCCCACATGTATGGTTGATTCCGTCCAAAAATGGAAAAAGGTGTCCCTGGTTATGCAGATCTCACCTTCATCTTGCACTTTGTAGCGTATTCTCTTGCATGGCATCGTCGACGGAGAGTGTTCAGATCGATCTTGTTGACTTCAGTTGCGCATTCACTCACAGGGCTAACCACCGCAATCATCCACCAGATTGGTCCAAAGATCCGAGACATGACTTCCTCCTATCCTCGACGTTGTCTCAACCATTGACGGTCAAGACGGCACATAGTCAGACTGCTTGCTCTCCTCTTGAAACGGCCACATTTCCACTTCCACAATCATGTCGATCCAGTGTCGATCTGACAACACTCAATGTCTTTGTCGGCACCGCGACCTAGTTCACATCGTTGTCAACCCCTGGTCCAGCCAGCATAGCTGCAGGATGCCTTAGAAGAGCCACACAACCCCAAGCAGACCATCACGCTCCCGCCGCTGGATCTCATACCTCTCCACACTTGAGCTTGGTACAACGGCACTCGATATGTGACTGAGTCACACATATCAGAATGATACATATTGCGGACGGACTGTGGAGGTGTCGAACAAGAGAGCCATTATACATTGGCTCCACCGCTGAAACACTGGTGAGAGGTTTCCATAGACGACGGCGTTACTGATGGTTGCTCTGCGTAACGACGTAGTATTCGCATGTCTATAAAAGAAGCCTCAGTCCCTCGACAAGTGGATAGAGAACAGAGCATTCAATACATCTCAGTTGCACCCAGTTTGACAGGAGGTCAGTTAACTCGCACCTTCAACCAACTTAATGCTCACTCCTCATCTCCGAAAATGGCGCACTAGAAGGGCGCTCCTTTCATTAAACATAACGGCCACCATTCACCAGATCTCAACCACTACGGCCAGGGCTTGTATTTGCACAGACGATAGGAATGTCCTGGGGATTCCTTCAATCCTAGCCCGTGCAAAGCGCCATCGGAGGTCGAATGGAAGACGTTTTCCATTTTCAGTCCGCTCGCAGGGCATATACCGCAACTCGTTCGTCATGCATGCGTGACGGTACATAGTTATGGCAACCCTGTTTGGTGCAATTATGGAGTTAGTCACACCTTTATTCCCACAGTGGCTGCCTACGGTTAGTTGCGTCTTAACACCATACAACGGTGTCTTGGTAGAGCACAGCAGCAACGAGCCGTACCAGTTTTGCCAAAGTCACGTCCTGTCGTAGGGTCCGATCTGCAACTCGTACCGAAACCGCTTCGCTAACCTGGCCGTCGTGAACCTCTCATCAAGGTCAACAACGGCTGGGTCCTGATGGGCAGCTGGCTTGCATGCCAATCGCACGGGCAGAAGAGGGTCAAGGTGGAGCATGGGAACCGAAAGCGGTGACGAAGAAGATGATGTCGTCCGGGTGTCACAAAATTCGAAGATCCCGACAAGACGAAAATGTCGATCCCTTCGGCTTTGTCGCATTCGTCTTACTGGGAGCAGATCAAGAAGCTAATCTGGCAGCCGGGTTACCTTAGAACCTCTTCAAATGTGAAGCAAAAAGACTCCACAGAGGGATTTGGCAGAAAACGTTGGACCTGCAACGTGTAAGCAAGCCTTTAGTGAGAGCTTGTTCCGTTTGCCAGTAGTATGGAGGATGTCAAAGTTCCCTCCCACACACAAGAGAAATCCAAAGATAAAAATCCCAATTTTTTTTTTTTTTTTTTTTTATAATAGTATTTCACCACTGGTGAGAGCTCTCATTCGGATCGTCGCTCTTATTGTACCGGAATCAGTTTTGCAGTATGACAACTGGTTGCCAAAGTCTGATCGGAGTAGTCATTTTGACTCCATCGCGACACTGTTCAACCCAATTCAGGTTGTCGAGGCTAGCCACGCCGCCTTTTAAGGATGCTACTGATGTTTTCTTGAGCGTATCCTGGAGAGTTGAAGAGGCCGAGTGAAGCGAAATGTCGAAGCGATGGTTTGAAGAAGCCCACCAGGGGATGTTTGATTGACACGACAATTTGACAATTTGACGAATCAGTACTTATCGTAAAAAGTCTTCTAGGTCGGCAGCTATCATACCCTCATGGCCGTAGCCAGCAATTTTGACTGGGTTTTGTGTTGAAGATTACGTCGAAAGGGGCTGACCTGCGAGTGTTTGCTTCAAACGGGCTTCGAATAGAAGTACCGATCCGATATCAGATAACGACGATTTTTGGATCGGTATATACAAAAAGAAAATCGTGGTGACAAGAGGAAGACTTGGGCTTGGTAAATTCCTCTGCGTATGTGTGAATCAAAGAGATCTGCTAAGGAGCTTGCGGAGTCCCTTGCTGGGTGTGAGTGTTATTCTTTTGCATTCAAAAATTGTGGATTGAAAAAGCGTTGGCAGAAAGGAAAGACAAGAACTGCGATGCTCGAGGCGCTGGCAGAATTATTCTGCCAATCAGCAATCAAAAACTCCTGTATCTTTGTTAGACTTATCTTTCATGGGAATCAAAACCAGGGCCACATCGACAAAGCGTCTGTCATTGAGGTACCGGACATGGACAGAGATCCAACACAGTCACAAGAGTGAGTCGGTCTCTTTCCCTCGTCGCAGATTTCTGGAGACATCCTGTTTGCTCAACAGGGGCAGATTTGGCTGACAAGGGGGAAGCAACAGTGACAAGAGGACACACCTTGTCGACAGACCCCTAGACAAGACGGCCCCTGGCGTCCATGGCTTGTTCAACTTCGGCCTAGGAATCGAACTGGCTAGAGTAATTCTGCACAAGGGAAGTAGATGAGGCCTTCATCTTTCTACACAGGGGATGGTGACTTACTAGTCTGCTCCCTGCTGCTCTGACGCTAGGACCGACTCACCCAGCGGCAACAACTCTCCCTACCCAGGATGCCAACATTCCAGTGCCTGCTTCGGGACCAGTCAGCGACAACCGCTCGTTGGGGCTGGGACTTCCTGACTCCAAAAATACTTTCACCAAAGCACCAAATCCCGCCCCCAACATAGAGCCACTATAAGCCGTGGAACTCGAACTCGACCCTAACCCTATCGGCGCCAGTAGCGGGTGGACAAGTACAATAGGGGATAAGAGAAAGAGGACAACAAAAAGAACCGGCAAAGAGATATACCTGCTACGTGTGTGGATACAATCTGCTGCGGGTGAGTCGTGTTCTCAATCATATGATCAACAAGGGTGAGATGAGGGAGGAAAACACTGATATCGAGCGAATGAAGGCTCCGGAGGTAAACTCCTTTTGGTGAAAGAGGAAGACAAGGACACAAGAAATAGGATGAGCGTTTCGGCTTGGGTCGTACCTGAAAGACATTGATCGGGGGGGAGGGTGTCAAGCAGATCAACGGGAAAACAACGCTTTACCAAAGGAAACCTCTCAACACCAAACTGATCCCAAGCTTCCAGTGCTCTCTATTGCTGTTTCTTCTCCTTGGCCGCTTTATCCTTGGTGCCCATCTTACCTTTAATCGCTGACCTGATAATCAACCAAATCCACCAGAGCATATTGCTTGCTTTCCCACCGTCGTAGTCCTGTGATCGATCGCCGATTTCTGCCATCGCACAGACTAGGTCTGCTAGCTCCTTTTGCACCTTGTAATGTAGGTATGCAGCGGTCAGGTCGAGACCGTTGGTGATTCCGCCTACAAATTGGTTAGAGAGAGTTGGGTCTAAGGCTGACGGCATCGGCGAAGGTCGGGAGTGAATCGAGCAAAAGAGAGAGAAAAAGGGCATACAAGAAATAAGATGGAAGTCATGGCCACGTTTTGATCATGCAAAATCAGACAGTAAAGGGACAACGGGAATACCCACCGGAAGTCCATAGCCGACCATCCCTCTCCCACCTCCGGTCCACGAATTTAGCGGTCGGAAATTTCTCCTTCAACTTGGTCACTAGAGCTCTCGGACCTGTGACGCGCTTCCCGTCCAATAGTCCAGCGTAGCCGGCAGGGAAACTACCCGTGCAAATGACGAGGATATCCGTCTTGTCGGCTTTCTGGTGCGCGCGGATAAAGGATGAAACGGCCTCATCGGGGACGAGGTTCGGGTCCGGGCCGGGAATGAGCAACGTGTCGAGTTGTCCTGGTTGTACGGCGGGAGAGTCTAGGGAGTCTGTCACTGGGAGGGTTGCGGAAGAGGTCATGGAGACATGCGTATCGGGGCCGGAAGTGCTGATGTAGTGGATTGAGACGGGGATTGCGAGGTCGACAAGTGGTTGGGGCAGACCGCATGCTGAAAGGTATGAGGGAGTCAACATGCCGAAGGCATCGATGGCGGAGGCGTCGAGGAGTTGCACCGGTGGGATCAGGAGGATTCCGACGCGGAGGGAGGTTGATTGTGACATGCTGAAAGAGCCAAGGCGTGGTTAGAGCAGACAGATGATCGAGCTGTTCGCGGACGGGGAAGGATAGATAGATCGTATGAGGTATTTGAAGAAAATCTTTTGGAATGAATGGTCATCTTGTATTCCTCGAGTTCTATTCAAGGATTTGTATCTCCCAAGCTCAATCAAATGTTTGTCAGTTTCAGAGAAATATTGCTGCCTCGCGGCCCGGCATGACGTTGGCTCAATCGCCAATGGCAGCTCGCTCTTACCATTCCTCATCGCAATTACAACGGAGTCAGCGAAGGCGAAAGATTGGTATTATTTGAGAACTTCGACATGGCTGACCTCGTAAAGGGATCATGGATCTGGGCACGTCTCAGGCTCCAGCATTTTCAGGAATAAGCTCGGGTGCACTAGGAAGGTTCTCAGAGCCCTTTGGCAGATTTTGATTGGGTGTAGGTCGATGGATGGAGAAGAGCAGTCGGGCCATAGTGAGTCCGAAAGGTGATTGCTCGAGGCCTGAAGAGGAAAATTGTCTGAATGAGGGAAGGACGAAAGATGAGGTTGGAAAACGGGAGCAGGGTACATTTCGGGACTGGCGGTCGCGAGCATTCCGGCGACGCGTTGCCAAAAAGGGGTGTCCAGTAATTCTTTGTCGACGGCCCCTTTTTTCCGGCGGGCGTCTGAAAGGGTATAATGCACGTCTCTGGCTTCATTCTGCGGTCTCGAATGCTATTGCTTTAGAGGCATCCGAAGATGGTGTCCTGCCAAAAGGGCCACCGATGGCCTCCGCCAGCATGAATAAAAGTCGAATGCTGTACACAGCGGCACGTACTCGATCCCAGCCACGGTCCTTCTCCTTCTCTTACCATCCCCTGAGGTATGAGAGCACCCTTCGGTCCGATGCCCCACGCCTATGCAGAGCCTCAACTGCGGGGTCTACATTCTGAGTTGTCGTTGCAGAAGCTATCCGTTGTCTTCACACGCCTTCTGGGTCCCGTTACCGAACTTTCTCAAACCCACCTGCTGGGAAAGACCGATGCAAATAGAAGATAGGTCGAACGAATCAATCTTCACAACCAGGAAGGGAAAATAACCAAAAAAAGGGTACAGAGAATATACGCAGACTGCGCATGTGCTCGTTTGATTCTGATAACTGGTCCGTGGGTGGCAATGATAAGGTTTTCCAGGAGCAGACTGACATCCATGGATACGGTTTCAGCTGGCGAGGGGGGGACTGGGAGTCCTGAAGACGTTTTGCATTGTGATCACCAATGACCATCTACAGGCGCAAGGATGGACCACTAGGCTAACGCTCCCATACTCTCGATCATGGTGTACTTGGACCGGAAAAACAGTAGTCACCCCCATCTGAGCGCTGGGCTGTTCTTGTGCAATCACTTCAGGCATCACAATGCCTGTCAACATATCAACGAGCCATGTTGGGGCCCTTGCGACACCATGAACGGCTATAATCAATCATCAGCGGCATTTCTGACCCTTACACTTCATGCAACTAGGCTTCCTAGACCAACGAGTAAGCAGGAATGTCTCGTGTGTGCGTGACCCGGTCCATTGTGCACGCCAGTCAAGGACCTAAAAGTCTAGTACTTAGTATTGTACACGGGGTTTACTTCATGTCCTATCTCATAATTGGTGGTTGCTCTCACGATGCCCGGTCGTGTTACCCCAACTTCCAGGAAAGAAAGCTCAGACAGCGGAAATGGAGGTACAGATATCGGTTCGTCATTTTGGTTTCCAGTCCTCTACCGCACGAGAATATCTGAATGCTGGTTCCAGCCCTTCGATTCTTTTAGGCTGGAGGATGTGGCCAGTCACAATCCGTCCGAGAAATCCCAATCGTTAACTCTTCACTCCAAGATGGCGTTTTGGGCGGTTAGCCTCCGGGCTGCACCATTTTACCGCTGGTCGATTGCACGGTTCGGAGAGTGAACGCTGAGGCTTGCCTTGCAAGGAAAGCCTATGTTGACACTGGAATGAGAAAATTGATTGTCCCTAAGTGAAGGTTGTCGAGGATTGTAAGCTTCTACTAGGGCTCTCCGGCTGGGTCAAGGATAGATTCTTGATGCCAGATGGTCCCGACTTCCGGGGTTTAGTGGTGTTTTGAATTCAGGGATGTGAATTCATTGGTATGACAACGTGAATTACACATCGCCCTTCATGCCTCGATGCCAGTGGCTTTTCAAGCGTGGGGTGTGATTACAGTTGATACGACCGTGCCCCTGTTCCATGCGAGCACCAGGACTGCCGCCCAGTAAACTATTAACACTATTGATTGGCCAGGGATTAATGGTAGAAGAGCCATTTTCGGCGTGGCTGTGCTTTCGCAACGCCCCGACTGCTCCAAAGCAAACCCATCACGAATGAGCTTGAGAAAACGGGCGTCATCATATGATCGTCTTTTCGGGCAAACCCATTGCGGATACGTGTAACACGGGTGGCAAAGAGGCGAGAGGTCTCCAAGGCCCGGACCGTGGACGGGGTCGTGGATTCTCGTTTCTGGTTTTGCAGACGTCCATATTGCAAAGGTTGAAGACCGGAGAGCCATCAAAGTGGTCTGACCAGGCCACGGTCTCGAGATAGAGATATCTGCAGCATGATTGGTTGTGTGATGCCGAACTCGATAATGGATCTAGAGGGATATGCTATTGATGTCGAGACAAAAAGTGCTCCAGGCATTGCCAAAACGTGCAGCCTTACAGGCGCGTCCTAGTAAATAGCCAGCTTGCCAGGATTTCTGACAATAAAAGGGACAGCGATATAGCTCCTTGCCACCACAACGCTTGCGAGTGACTTTGGGTTCAATTTTTCCTCTGGAAGACAAGATCAAATGAATAAGGATCAGTGTCTTGTTTCAATTCCCACTCACAAGCGAAATGATCGTGTAGTTGTAAATTTGGTCCTCGTCCCAAGCAAGGTCCAATGCATACGAAGAGAAGAAGCAAGCCCGAAAAAATCTAAGGCTTCCTTTTTTTTTTCCCCTAAGAAAATCCCAGAACAAAAGGGGGTATCATTGCCAAGTTGCAAAGCATCAAAGACGCAAACTTCCAAAGCCATGGTCCATTTCAACGGAGAGACATTGCACCACCTTTCTGATTTCGGGAATACAAATTGAGTCGCTGCATATTGTCGCCAGTGTGAAAACGATGGGGCTTTCGTGGTTCATTAGGCTCGCTGATTCCATGAGTCAATTGGGATGGCTCCGCGTGTGTTGCGATAGACATATCGTCACTGAAAAAGGCTCGGGTCAGAAGTTTACTCGATTTGGACTTCCGCTCTTCTTCAAACCAATGATCCAATTTCAAGAGCTTAGGGTCTGTTTCCACTGGTTGATTTGTATCTTGTGCAACTTCTCGTAATGTCTTAGCAAGTTCCTCTTGCTCCTTGAATGATACCCTGAGCTGATGCAAGAGATAGGCGTTGACCAGAGTGTCGTATTTAATATGATCGTCATCCGTCACTTTTTCCAAGATGGACAGCAGACCACCCTTCTGAGGACCTAGCAGAAACTGAGAGTCTGCTTCAGGATCTTGGTTGTGGTCTTGCGCCGGTCGTTCGCTGACGTCACTTGCCCCAAGAACCGCTTCCTCTTCTTCCCCAGGAGGACGCAGTTGCTCTTCCGGTATGTCCACTTTTCTCTCAGGGAGATTGTCTCGTAGGACAGTGAGATCATTTTCAGCTTTATCGAGCTGTTCTAAGAGCTCTTGTTGTCGGGACCGGAGCTCTGGTTCATGGTCATCAAGGATGTCACTCTTCTCAACCAGGTGTAGCTCCGCGTCCACTTCCATTAGGCTCTCTTTGAGGAGATCCACATCGCCCATCTTGGAGAGATAGAGTTGAGCCTCGTAAGTCTGATCGCATCGAATATCATCTGCCAGAAGAGCCGAGTCGTCGTCTTCACTATCTTGGGATTGGACAATAATGCCTTGCTGGTCCAGAATTTGGAACGACTCAGGTGCGGACTGGCCGAAAATCTTGGAGCCTTGGGCTCGTGCTTCATAGCCTTGATGGATCAGTTCCTCATCCGCTACCTTGAGTTTTTGTTCAGAAGCTTGCAGCGCTGACAAAGAGTTCCAAAGATCCTGCAAAATCGGATCCTTGCTGGAAGCCATGAATGCGTCAATACTTTGCAAAGCTCGTTCCCTCGTCTCTGTAATATCTCTTCGCAGATCGCCGGCGAAAATTAAATTTGTCGAGAAGGAATCCATCAAGCTGTTGAGCTGATACCATTTTCTCCGTAATGATACAGAGCGATCGTCAGAATCAGGGACACCACCATGACTTTCCTTGTCATTCAATTCCAATGCTAGGCCGGATGAGGTCTTTTGGTCTTCATTGCTCGGCTGTGGGGGTTCAGATAATTGGTTTTGATCATGCAGGGGGTTGGACAGTTGTTCCATGGGATCCAAAGATTTCGCTAGCTCAGGTTGTCCAAAGTTTGTTGATGGGTTTACCGCGATGTATTGTTGTGCAAGCAAGATCTGCTCTTTGGAAGACTGGCCGAGGCTACTTTCCGAGGAATGTAAAGTTTCTACCAGGTTTGACACTACCATTTCCTCAGAAGGGTTTACCGACGACGTTCCAGGTTCTTTACCAGATACCTCGTCTTTTGGGAGTGGTGGTGCGGGTGGCACTTGAGTTAAAGGAGGACTTGAAGTTTGATTTGCTCCATCCCCTTGTGAGGGACTTTCCACCTCTTCTACCCCGTGCGCGACTGAAGCCTGTACCATCTCGCCGTGCGTGTCACTCGAAGACTCGGACTGGGATAAGACGAGATTGCCTTCCGAAGGCGACACCGGTATGGGGCCTGTAGAAGATTGGATTTCGGCGTTCGACGCATCTTGTTCATTATCCGAAGGCAAGACTAGGTCTGCTGGTGGCAATGGTAACCGTTCTGAGCTGGATTGTTGTTAGTGTTTTTGATCGCACAAACCACAGCGCAAAGGACCACGTTTACCTTTCCTCGGGTTTCGGCGAATTGTCACTTTCCAAGTGACGGTTGACTAACCTCAAGGGCCAAAAACTCATTCCGAGAATTTCAACGCTCCAACAATAAATTCATAACCAGCTGGAGCTGACTCCAGAGGTGTCTTGGGTATCGTAAATGACAGCAAATCCATCGCGCATTGGGATGCTGCGTGAATATTAGGAAATTGTCCTCGGCAAGCAAAATGAGCCGGAGCCCCCCCTGACCAGGTGTGAGACACACCCTCCAGAGGCTAGTGCTGCCTGTAATTTTAGGCGCCGTACCGGTATTGACGATTTTATTACGCTACCCCCCATACCGATTACAATGCCCTAACCACTCCCGTCATTCTATGCCTGTTGAGGTATGCCTGCTGTTATCTCATTATCTCATTTGACCTCGAGATGCTCTCCAAACGCGGCGCCTATCGCATCGAGCAAAGTGAGCATGCAACGTGTTCTTGCTTGATTCCAGTTGTTGGCATGGCTCGATGTAGCACTACGAGCAATCAGCGCTCCCATGGTCCTCACCGGGTTTCTCTGTATCCTCCAATGCCAGCCAGAGACCCTTCCCGGTTCACGAGAGCTAGTCACAGAATCCCTCCAAACACCAACAGGGGCCGGCGGCGCACTTCAGCAGGAGCAAGTCCTTCTTTAGTCGTTGGGCTTTGAAAAAGTATATACGTGCGATCCTTCGGTAGGTCAATCTGCGACTACGCTCATTCCGCTGCATGAAGCTCCCTCAGTTTCTGTGGCTTCTGTCGTCCTGTATATCTCATAATTGGTGGCCCTCCCCAGGAGACATTGCACTTGGATGGTTCGGTCGCTACACCGCCTCCATCAAACAGTGTACACGACCTTCGCGACACCGACGGTACCACCAATCGCCTATTTTTCTTGATTGACCCTTTGGCGAGATAGCTTTGCGTGCGCTCCCGTTGGAAGACTTCTGGTTTTTCGGTTGGAATTCCCCGCAAAATGCCCTCTGGACGTAGGACTCGACCACCGGCACCGAGCCTCCCTACTCGGACTCGGCCTGAGACATACGACGATGATATTCCTGAGAGCGAACCTCACCAGGGCGCTGGAGCTGGATCTGAAGATCAGACCGTGTCTGAAGCCAGGACAGATCATATTACCGAGCTACCTATTGATGATGGTTCGTTCGTCTCTTCAGACGCCAATCCACTAATTGATGACAATACGGATATATTGGACTTTGCCTTTCTCTGGCTGAGAGATCCGGAAAGCGCTGCAAAGCATCTGAGCGAAAATCTGTGCATTTTCCAAATCCCCGACTTCCAATTTCTTCTAGAAGCGATGAGGTGCGAATCGGATGGAAAGCCTCGGCTTTGTCTCGTCTTGAGCCAGCTATATCTCCTAGTTAGACGATTCCAAAGCCTCCCAGAGGAAGAAAAGGAAGGCTTCCTCGATAATATGGTGAATGTGGACCTTCAGAATAAGGACAGCCCTATGTTCAGACAGCTGGTCAGCACCGTCCAACTTTTTGTTACGCGGAAAACGGCTCACGATATTTCACCTTCTGTCGAACGGCTGAACGTGTCCATGGATGCGGTACAGCTCCATCGTCGTCGATCAAGTCACCATACATCGTCTCTTCCCAATGTTGAGGAGGAAGAAAGCCCGGGAATGGGCATACGTCGTGGCTCCAGATCGGATATTACGACGCCATTGGCCGCGGGTTACTACGTACGATCGAGCAAGTTCTTCAGTCTTGGTCGTGTATTTATTATGCTCTGGCATGAAAATGCAACGGCCGCCAATAGATATCTTAGGGATTCGGGCACGACCGTTCCCGGACTACACGGAGAAAAGGTATTTTCACATATAAGGCGGTTCGTGGTTGTTCATAAAGGTCATGGATTCTCATGGGCGATTCCCATCAACACTTACCAGGGAAAGGGCCTACTTCGCGGTGGGTTCGATCAGGACGAAATCGACGCACATGCCATCATTCACATGGAAGGCACCAACCCCCAACCCATCGCCGGAGAACCCAGGATGACCAAAACACCAATCATTGTTGACAATACTACCAAAGACAAGAAGCTGGAGCCGTCTAGTCGAATTCGATTTGACAAGGTGTTCACGATTGAGCATAATGTCAAAACAAGAAATGTGGGCAAGATATCGAGAAAATCTTTGCCCTACTTTTGGACATATTGGCGGGCTGAAGCCCAAAAAGCCATACCGATCGCTGGCCCAGCTGGCCCAGCTAGCCCAGTGACATGAAGCATAATCTTGTTATCTACCGGGACACAACATACTCGCGCAACTGAAAATACGTTCTTGTCTCCGACGCCAGCTTTTGTGTCGGCGGCTATATTCGCTGCCTTTGCGCAGTAAACTTCCTTTTCAAGGAAAAACTAAAATGGAGGAGGAGTCTATGCTTCTTCTCCTCTCGGGGCAAGTCCCCGAAAACATACGAAAGTTTGGTACGTTGGTTGTGTTGCCCATTGAAATGGATGAAGATGCACTCTGCCCGTCCTTTGGTTAGGGAATATTTTTGAATTTGGTATATGTTCAGTCTCGACAGTGGACTTCATTGTGGACACCGGCCCGCCCTCCCTCCCCCTTTTGGTGACCCAGCCTTGTGTATTTGAGACATTTAATTGGCCATTTGGGATCTGAGAGAGGAGATGTTGAATTTAGGTTGTAATGATTCTTATTGAGGCATGGTGGTTGCCTTCTCGCTTTTTAGTTCTTGTCGGAAAGCGGAGAACCCGTAATGTTTTCATATTACTCCATACTTACATTAAGGTAACAATTCTCGAAAGGCAAAAACAAAGCAGATCGGGCCCGTAACAAGTCTCCACCCTCCCATTCCCCCGTCGGATACAATTTTCAGCCTTGTCTTGGCGGGTTACTCCACTAGGTCTTTCCAATAAGTATTTTTACGGCCGCCTCATCTCAGCCATTCTAATCTCTCGTAAATTTCACATCCTAGCCACATCGTTAATCCGACACCAGACCTGTCAATACAGCTGTCAATCACTTTGTTTTGAAGTATGTTGAAGAAGCAAATACAATGGTTAGTGGGGAAAAAAAAAAAAAAAAAAAAAAAGGCAAATTGCCTGATGCCACCCACGTCCACGCACAGCAAGGCCCGAACGCCTTCGGAAGAAAGAAGTTGCGCCTGAATTTTGTCGCTGTTTGCCTGCTAAATAAGGTTAATGGTAAATCAATGCGCAGTACTTTATGTCTGCTCCTATTGAGATACGGAAGAAGAGGCCATGTCTCAGACAGTCCAGCCGAGATTAGCATTTGTGGCAGTATTTTTACCCTCAATCTGCAGAAGCTTTCACCTCTACTACGGCCCACGTGCTCCATGGGACCTTCGGAGGCTCAGGAAGATTGATAGAGTACGTTGAGGACCTATGAAGAACATCAAGCAGAGTACCGATCAAAACTAATGGGAATACGAAGCGGTTTTCAAGGGGCACAGGGATGTGTGGTAGATTGCTGGGTCGTGATTCGCCATGAAAATGTGTTGGAGCGTGTGAGCTTGGGCCTGATGCCGGCTTTGGCGCGCGGCCTTTAGGGGGTCCATGGGCTTCTGGTTTGGAGCCACTAACGGGGTGGTGCTTTGAGAGCCGCTAATCGGACTGGGGGACTCACCATCTCCAAACGTATTTTGAGACAAAAGAAATTCACCGTATAGCCATTGGGTCATTCCAATGATACCAAACGTCAGATACATCGGTGAGACCGAAATGCGTGGCAAGCGACTGTGATCGGGTGACCCAGAAAAGACTTCCAAAGCTGCAAAGACCCCTGAATGCCTGTGGGAGGCGACGAACCAACGAAAAGATTCCTGGTATGAATGGCCTCTGGAAATAGGTATTACCAATTCCCGTAGTTTGTGCTTGTGCCTTCGGCGAAGGCGACAATTTTTGTGAACAAGCATCTGTAAGAACAGCCGACGAGTCGAAAAGGTCACCAAAAATCCTCAAAAGGGCCGAAAGTCAGCGCCCCTTGGGCAGGGCACCGAATTAAATCAGTCGTGTACTCCTTGCTTCGTCCGGGTCAGCATTCCGTTCGCAACCATTAGCAGCATCAGAAAATAAATTTTCCGATGATCGTTTGGTGACTCGCTGGCTGAAATTGTCGTTGAAATTAGTTCTGGGATATCAGTCCAATGGCCTCGAAACCTCACATCTCAAGTCGGCGGACCCTTCATGAAAATGTCAATTTCCGGGGCGGTGGTTGGTTCTAGGCAAGGCAGCCCGAATTGTATATCCCGTGCGCGTGCATTCCGCTTGGTTCAATTTTGCGGTGATGCCCAATGTGAAGCGACAACCCGGTCGATGGATTCATATGAGCTTCTGAGTCTGAGATATCCAGGTACGGGAGCGTGTCGATTAACCTCTGGATACGACCGGGAACTGCTCTGGAAATTTCAGACTTTGGAAAGGCCATGCTGCAGGTCAGGAATGATGTCGTTTGATGCGTTGTTCATCGATTGCCCGAATACATTGTTCAAAAAGTTTTGCCAGTAATCCATAACCCTTGAAAGAGACGTAACTTACACTGCAGTCCATGAAGACAATATTATGCTATTAATGGCTGAGACGAAAGGAGCCATGATGCCGGCTCGATAGGCTGTCTCTCGTCTCCTTCAGAGTGATCATGCGACGGAAGTATCGACTCACCGTCCTGCTGGTGAATCGGTCCCAGTCTATTTTCCGAGAAAGGACAATACATGAGATCATCAGAACCAGCAAGCTGAGAGTGCATTCGCCTCCGCCCATAATGTAGGGCTCGATTTTCGTCGGCTAATGCCTCATACGCTCCATGCTGTGAACAATGGAGAAAAAAAGGACTTTTGAACGTTTCACTGCTTGAGAGGGCCAAAGTGGGCGAAATTTTCCTTCAACTCGGTCAGCCAAGGTTTTCTATAGACGGTGACTGTTTTTCAGCGACGTCCTCAAACATTCTTCAGCCGTGGTTGTGTTTTGCTAGTCGTATTGACGAGAGGTATTCAACTGGACTGAGTCAGGTGAATTCGTCGACACTTCTTTCGTGTCAATGGGTATGGCATCTTGAAAAGACTTCGAAGCCTTGGTTGTCCAATTGATGGAGGAAGGCGTCATCCTGCATCGACAATGGGGGCTCATATCACTTCTTGATATCCCACTGGATATGTTGACTTTGATCCCCGATGTGTTGTTCTTACCAGGTGCCATTCGAGACAATCAAAACACGACTTCTCTATGCGTCAAGCAACGGCCTCGTTCAGCAGATTCAATCAACGTCGGTGGTATCAGAAGAATGTTCGCAAAGCCCTTACCCGTTCAATAAACGGCCAACTGATCTCTACCTCATTCATCTGTCCTGATCTGCGGCATGGCTGCCATGTTGGTCTTCTTGTTACGGTTCGACTGTCCAAAACATCCTTGAAAAGCTATCCTTGGAAACGCGGCTCAAGATCCGCTGTGCCGCAACGGCGAGGAGGAGCTGAAATTCTGAACCTCTTCTGTGAAAGCATTCCCTCCCCAATTGATCTCGGTAGACCTTGCCCTGTTGGATGAGATGTGCAAAATGCTGCAGGTGGCTGAGACGCCAAATGTATCTGAAATCTGCGTAAAGAATAGGAGATTGGCAGATTGGCTAGAAAGAGGCAAGCAGTTGAAAAGTTTGAGCTGAAATATTGTTCTCATACATGGCGGCAAGAATGAGACAATCTTGCAACATCGGTTCAGAACAATATGAAGAAATAGGGCTCATGTTCTCTCTTGACACTGTCCTCCCATTCCTTGCCTCGAGCCGGGTAAACAAGGACTACAGCCCGATCATGGAGTTACATTGCTACAGAAGTATCAAGACTTGTCCACATAAGGCTGAAGCCCTGTTTCAGCCTACCGCAACTCACGTCGACAAGATGCAGAACTACATGCATCCAGTGACAGGAATACGAGCCTCGTATGCGCGATGTGAAGTCTGTTCAATTCAAGACTTTCTCCGATGTCTCCCAGTCAGATGCGATAACAGCTGCAAGTTGCATGCAGGATTTAACAGTGCACAGCCCCGATTGAAAGTCACAGGACACAGTGCATTGCTGCATGGTTCTAACTGGTTAGTTTGATGTCTGACCACAATTCGGCACGTTTGCGGCTCTGCTTTCAGAATTCAATCCAGAAGGTCACCGTCGGAGCCACTCGGAAGGTTTGACAATCTGCAGCTCCTCGGCTTCTAAAATGCGGTGATCCCGGCGATAGACCTTTTGAAACCTGGTGAGAGAAAGCATTTCCGTCCGACATGGTTTCTCAGCTGTTGCCCCGACATCTTTCTCGCGGATCAGAGCATTGGTCAGCCATTCCAGAGGGGGCAGGTTGATCAAGCGGTAGATGCCAGTAATTCCCCATTCCAATAGTGATAATCTTACAAATTTGCATGCAGTATAGGTAAAGCCCCCGAGACTTCTGACTTGTGTCGCTTAAGGAAAACTCCAGTCTATGATGCCATGACCTGTGCACTCTGGCCGGCTGCGGTGTTTCAATATACCGGGGGGATACTTTAGGTAGCCAGGTAGCTAAAAGCACCTATGTACTCCGTCATATGGTACAGAATGCTCCCAGTCCAAACTTCCAGCCTGATGTATCTGAATCCATCCAAGATTATAGACTCCGAAATGCAAAAGTACGGGCCCCCCGGAGTCCGTGACATCAAAGGGGGACCGTCGAAGTTAACGGACTTGAGAAAAACTCGTCTTTCTCGCTGGAAACAGGATGCACACGAGTAAGGGCGAAAGTGTCATCGGAAAAAAAGGGCCCGAGATGAGATTCGAAATAGATAACAGGCGCCCGACCTTGGACGAGCCTAGACAAGAAAATTTCCAGAGAGAGGTTTCCACAGGGGAAGAAGGAAATACCACGGGGTAGTCATTGTGTCTTTGCTCGGCCGTGAACGCCGGTCCCTCGCCGAGGCCTGGAAGCTGCCGAGTCGACAGACCGATGGCGTCTCTTCGGGTAGTGGCTTTCCCACCCTTGCTCCTGCGTGAGATTTGAGTCCGGGGAACGAGTGAAGCTGTCGTGATAGGGCAGCTGAGAGGTATTCACACTCTCAGGTTTCTCACTGAGCGCAAGCGGACGCGGAGGAACCACCCCTGGGCCAAACCACGTTTTCTTCATATAGCTTGCAATTGTCTTGTACGAGAACTTGTCATCAAGACCACTTTCGAAGGCGAACCGGACGAAAGACCACCATGACGACTGAAGACACCTGAGAATCCACATGGAAATGAAATTCGAAAAGTTGTCCGTAACGGGGTCGCGCACGTCCCAGAAGAAAGTGGGGATGAGTACATGGGAAACGGAATCGAGTTGCATTGAATCCGGGGAATGTGATAACCCGTCCCAAACAGGCTGTGATAGGAAAGGCGCGATGTCGTCGGCGCGCGTTTCGTCGTCTTCGGACTGCAAAGATAGAGACATGGCCTCATCGCCGTCCGGCCTCGAATCCTGTGTGCTAACATTAGTGTCGACACCAAAAAATTGATCCAGTCCAAAGAAAATATCAGATGCCTTGAAAGGTGGGGGGGAATTGGTTGGGAAAGCCTCTTCAAGAGCACTGCGTTGCTCTGCAATGTGGGCTAACTCTTTCCACAGTTGGCCGCGCCGTTGCGGAAAAGTGTCCAGTAGTTGCTGCGAATAGTCGTCTGGGGGCATTCCCGCCTCTGCTCGCATGGCCACATGCTGCAAAAGCGCCGCATGGTCTTTTTCCAAGATTGCCAGACGATCCCTCACTTCTTGATCGCTCGATGTCAGCGCCGAGATGCGGTCTTTCGCCGTTGCTCCACGAGGCTGCGCCATCACCAGACCTGCTGGATGGGAAGGTGGGCTATGATGCGGAGTCCTGGGTGTCAACAAGCTCTCCCGATCAGACCCATTCATGTCAGAAGCTGGTGTCCCGAGAATCTGGTCGTACAACGCCGTTTCCGCCTCCTTGAGCTTCCACTCCGCGGGGATAAGATCGCTTTCCAGTGCATCATTGTCAATCTCCTGCGAATCCATCTCTTTTATAACCAGCTCCAGATCTTGGAATTGTTTGGCGATATCGTGGCTGACCTGTCCTGTAGATGAGAAGTCTTGGGTCGCTTTCAGGAGCTCCGACGTGATGTGGTGCAGTCGTCGCCTCGTCGACCTCATCTCATCTCGTTGATCTCTTGCGCGTACCCTTAGTCTCTGCAGATGCTGTCGTTGACGTTTGATGTATGGCAGGTGATGAAGAAAGCGAACTGGATTGTCCGCCTGTTCGAGCATAGTCCATCTTCTTTCGTCATGGTTAGGAGAACCCTGTCGCAAGATTCCAGATGGGAGATTGAGACTGTCGCGCGCTTCTGCGCTAGAGGAGTGCCGACGCGCGGGAGACATAGGTGTGAAATATCGAGGATCGTCGTCCATGGCTTGACTTCCTCGTCTCCTTCTAGTTCTACCCTCCTGACTTTTGGTGTTGTTTGACAGATCTGTTGAAAGGACCTGCCCTCTTACTTCATTTTCATGTTCTTCAGAAAAATCATAGTCCACGTTTGAACCGTGGACTTTTGAACAGGCGTGGTTCGAAGGCGGGATGAGAAAACTATCCCTATATTATACGTCAGCTTGTGCTACATCAAATCTAGTACCTTTTGGCCGCACTCCACGTGGTAAGGGAACCCCTGGAAGGCCACCCATTGTGAACTATAAAGCGTCTCGGCGGGTCGTTCCATGAAATGGAGGCCATAGGCGAAGGGCCAATATGTTGACAGCAAGAAGCAGACAACGCGACGTGGCGAACGTCAAATGGCAAGGGCATTGGTGATCCTGGGGGCATTCGAAGGGGGGCAAACAATAGAAATGAAACCACCAAGGGGAAGTCAAAATTGTGTGGGTGTGGTCGGTATTTGGGAGACAAACTAGAGAAGGGCTTTGGACATCAGGCCCTGGCACCCTCGTGACAGTGTCTCCTTATCCGCCAGATCCAGGCAAGTCAGTCAGTTGTTGCCCTTTGAATATGGCCATGGGGGAGAAGACGGCTGGCGCGTCAGCCCCCCTTACGGAAGTGAAAGATCGCAAGGTGATGAAATTCCGCGAGGTGGCTGCCGAAACCCACCGTGGGTGGGGGTGGGAAAAAGCAGGCGGGCCGATCCCTAACAAGCTTAGCTGGCGCGGTAAGACTTAGAGTTCAAACACGGGACGGGCCCCTAGACCTAACGAATTGGAGGACTCCACCCTTAGCCTCCGAAGGAGCCTGAGGGACCGATCCTCTACAACAATGCCGCTGTCAGACACAGCTTATTTCACCTATTGGTACGCCATCTTCGTTGCTTCCCAGGGAGGAACTCAAACTCCCCAGCTGGACCACCATCCTGCACCTCATCACCAACTCAAGACTAAGGTCTCCCTTCTCCAACATGGCTTTTCCCGGCACAATTCACCCTGTAGGCTCTATCTACTGCTGTCTGTCTGTGCAAGCATGTGCCGACCCTATATCGTTGGCGCGAAGCCCACCTACCCTCGAGCCCTTGCTGCATGACAACCTATGAGCTACTGCATTCTCTAAAGCGCTCAAACTTGCTTCATGAAGCCTATCGCTTGACCGAGCAATGGAGTTTCTTGCACCCCGTCCGTCCGTGCTCCTTTTGACGGGGTGCTCATATGATCCTCGGCGCCGGGTAACCCAGGCATGCGGCTCCTAATCTCCAGACGATTTAGAAATATCACTCGTCTCCTAGCCAATGGCCCCAACTGGTCACAATTTCGATGCCTTCCTCGTCCGCATGTTCTCACATGGCTTCATTCGACCCCGCTGAAAAGATAGGCTTTGGATGGAAAAGGTACAATGACGGGTCTGTCAGGAAGCTTGTCGTCCATGAAGGTGAGCTCTGCAAAAACAAAGCCGGTGCACACTGCTGAACTTGGCCAGGGCGATACTGCCTTGAAGACGAAGAGACGAGGAAGCTAAAGCCCATCCCTAACGCTGTCCCTCCCCGCCGTGATGAGTACGGTGTTGACACCTCGAATTCTTTCGTGGTACCCTGGCTTATGATAGTCTCAGAACCGTCCCGAGATCTGAAGAAAGGGAAGCAAATCAGCGTCCAGGGCATCTCCTGAGGCGTGACAGCGAAGCTTTGCAGAGGGGACGACAGAGTGACCTAAGAGCACATCCAGCAACATCTGGCAATGTGTCCTCACGGTATAGATATTTCACTTTTCACCAAGATCGTTTCGCTTGTCAAGAGCCGTTTATGCTGTGAGCCTTCTTTATGTGCCTGGATCTGACCACTGTGCTCAGAGACGATGCCCGGCCACGAGATGATTTTCCATCACCGCCCGAAAACCGAGGATTCGAATTGGTCCAAAGTCATCAAGGGCCCCGTACAACTCGTCACGCTTCCGGCGCAAATGTCGGGGAAGTCGGTGGTCATGTTCCGTTTCGCCTAAGACCGTTGTCCGAAGCACCACAGGACAGGCCTACCATCTCACAGGCTCTTTCAGATCGTAATACACCTCGCATTGTGCTAGATTTCATCGATATTCCAATCGGAGAGTTTACGCAGTGCAATCAGTTTATAAATCGCAATCAGCGCATCCTCTCAGCAAATGATCAAGATTTTCGAGATGTTGCTGTGCTGGCAATGGAGAATGAAAACGGTGACCTTTTGCAACGGTGTCTTCAGCGTTGGGCCATTGTCAAGGAATGCAGAGACTTAACAGTTGAGGCGCGGGAAGACTTTCTTGAGACGCTTAAGCGCAAGGCCACACGAAGCCTACAAGCCCTTTATCGTGCTTGTGACAGGCTTTTGGAAGATGTGAGACGACATGTGCAAGAAAAATCTCGTCCTCCGCCAACGTTTGGGAGCCCAATATCACGCAACTCTGTAGGAGGCAGTTCAATATCAGCCGGCCCAATATCAGGTAGTCAAAATTTCCGTCCCGACAATATTTACGCTTCGCCAGTTGCATCCCGGTATCTCAACTATACAGGGTATCACCATCAACCGCTTGGGACGACTGCCAGTTACGGCTTGATGTCGTCGTCACCTCCTGCAGGATCACAAGCAATCGGCGTCTCGTATTCGATGTCTGCGACTAAGGATTCATCACTTCCATCCACCTTTCTTGGCTCATCATTCTCAACGAAGCCAGGGTTGGGCAAAGACGATGAAGATGCGCAAATACGCGACTCAGATTTCCCATCCAAGTCGCCAAGGGGTGGTGACGGAAGAGGGCAACCTATGTCGCGCTTGTCCGGGAGTTCGTATTACGATCATGAGTACAAACACAAATTGCCTACAGCTGGAGGTATTGACAATGTCGATTTTCGAGGTGAGGAGCAGTTGAGTCTAGGTATTTCGGAACGTCTGGATCCCCGCTACGTCTTGCGTCACGACGCCGCAACCTTTTTCTGCAAAGGAAGAGTGTTCTCCATGATGTTTCACGAACCATATGGCCTCAAACGCGGAAAGTCAAATTCGAGCTCCAGGGATCCCAACGTAAGTATGGGACCGAAAGGGGTCCAGATTTACAGTCACATCAGAAGAATGGCTGTCATCAGGCAGCGGCATGGCTATTGTGTTTGTGTGCCAATTAGTTCCTATAGCGGGCGTGGAGTAACCAAGAACATGGATTCAAAGGATGCACAAGCCCATGCCATCATCTATCCAAGTTCACGGCCCAAGCCGCCCAGACCACTCGAAGACGAGCCCGATTTCAAAAAGAGAGCCATTGCCGTTAACATGAATGAAGGTCACTCTTTGGGTACCACCAGCCGAATACATTTCGGAAAATCTTACACCATCGAGTGGAATATTAAAGTCATGGATGTCGGAATGATCGCCGATAATTCCATGCCCGAATTTGAAGAATACTGGAAACAAGAGCTTCTCCATTGAAAATGGCTTGCGTTCCGACAGCCTTAATAACGTTATGCGTACAGACGAGAAGCCACCATGCAAATGGTTGCAGCCATGTCTGTTTACGCTTATATGATGCACATTACATATACGTCAAGCAAATGTCCGAGTGGTGTTGGCTGGAGAAATTATCAACATCACACTCAACGTGCCTGCATTTCTCTCAAATTTTTATTCTCACGACAATTCCGCATCTTCCTATTCGTCATGTTTTGGGGTTTAGGAAAGTTATGATTGAAATTGAATGATTGCATTGAAGCAGTTTGATTATCTGGAGCAACTTCGCTATCATCGTCCACGTTTGGAAATTCCCGACAAACTCCTTTCCTCCTCAGCCTCGCTGGTACCGATTGGTGGAGTGGAAAGTTGCGGTGAACGAGTACCCAACTAAATTCTTCCCCACCTCTCAAGTCGCAACGGTACGTGACGGGCCGCTGTTTCCGTTACGACAAGTCTCTCTGTCTAATTTGGGTACATGGAAATATTTCCTGTATCCTGCGCCAATTGGAGGAGGAGACTTCAGAGAATTTTTCTTGGTCTGGACTATTATGGCACCAAACTAGGGTATCTGGTTTTTCACTGGTTTCGGGATCTCCTTTGCATTCTCTTCTTCTATGTCTCGACGTATTACGATCATACATGTACGGTATACGTTGATACAATGAGTCAAACGGCCGATTTTACGACTGGCAATGAGAGCCAACAATACGACAGGTTGACATTTCCCAACTTTCCCATTTTCACGAATGATGCATTCCATTTCCTGAGTCATCTATTCTCCTAGACCATTCTCTTTTTTCTTTTCCCTTTTGCCACCACAAAAGCAATTCCATCTTTCATCCCACGCTGAAACTTTGATCGAACGAGCATCCCAACTAGTAATCTTGGCTAGAAATGCAATGGAACCTTTGTGTGTTCTAGATGTGTTCAATGATTGGCTGCGGTTGCGTCGCAGCGTACTACCTATAGTAGAGTGAGATAGTACGGAGCAGGCAACCGAAGAGCAGCAACCACCGATACGATTATGATCATGGTTGCCTTCTGAAGCCACCCCCTGATCACCAGACCCTGGTCTTGGGATATTGGCCACCAGCCTCAGGCTGATAGAAACCTTGACTTACACATCATCTACATAGTAGTGTCTTGTGCACTGGCTGCAACGCGGCATTTACTTGTTTGCTTCAGAAGATTCGCGTCTGGACGCGTGGAATGGGAGCCAGCTCCGTACAGGGAAAGGGTATGTGGGATTCCGCGCCAGAACCCATGTCCAGCCCGAGCTGTTTCGGACTCGATCAGACTTTTTGCTTGGTGTTGCGCTACATTGACCTGATTTCGTGTCGCACACTCGAAGTGTCTGACACGACAACTTGCCAGTTTTGCTAGTTGCCCCAGATGCGTGGGCAGTCCGAGTCCGAGATCGAGATCAAGCTGGCTGGCTGGCGCCTGGCAACAACGACAGCCTGATCTGTTGGGCGCTAACCGCTGTGTTCTACAGCGATGTGCTGGTGTGGTTGGGAGAGGAATGCAGTAGCCTGATGTTGATGTTTGATAGACTTGATTCAGAAGGCGACCACGACCACTCCTATGACGTTTGTATTTTGCTCGCAGGCGTTTGCCCTTATGTGTCATGATTCGTGCCTGATTACGCCGCAGGAGGGTAGTGTACAGATCCGACAGACCTGCAAACAGAGTCCTGAATAGGGGGTCCAAATGGGCCGGACTGCCCACCTTAATTTGGGACCGGCCGGATGCGACATGACAGTGCCAAGCAAAAAGTCACGTGATTAGTTAGACATACAGACACAACACACACACAAGAATAATAAATAAATAAAAAGAAGGGGCCCCCTCCTAGAGTTCATCTCTGACGAACTCATAGATGGGGCGCCACAACCAGCGAAAGTTCTTAGTCAAACAAGTTCAACTTGGGGGGAGTTTGAACCCCCATGTATCACCTAGTATGACATCAACAATCACTGGTTGGAGCATTACGTTTACCCATCTAGGGCACCTAGACTCAATGGAGCTAGGCCGGACAACCCTCTTACCTTACCTATGATCGAACACTAGTAAGGCCCCTCAATTCTATCGGTTCGACCAAAACCGGGGGTGCCCAGTTTCGTCCTTGATAGGTCAACCACGACTTGTGTCAATTTCGACGATATTTCTGCGGAAGAAAAGTAAATACCCCAATTTTTGTGAGCGTGGGTCACGGAATTGCGCGGACGCCAAGAGTTATATGCACTAGTCCCAAACTGTCGTAATGCACGCGAAGTCTATCAAGGGACGTTCATGTATTTAAACCATGCTCGTTTCAAAGTTGATTGAAGGCTTTTTGACTTTGGCGGCGCCCTATAGGAAGGGATATTGGTGAGGGTTCGAAAAAACCGGCTCGTGCGGGAAGAGGCAGGAGTTCCTCCCCACCCAGATTTCTCCCACGCAGAGAATTCTGTGTCACCTAAAGGAGTTAGATTGCACCAGCCACATACTTGAAAGCCACAGACTTGGCAGAAGAGCAGCACGGATTTCCCATGCTAAATTACATGTCGACTTCCGGCATCTTGGTGGGACTGTGAGGTTCCCGTACGAGTTTTAGAAGTGACAAGAGACCATGTCAGTGCTACAGTAACGAAATCCTATCGTGCCACGCAGCCGCACTCTGCCGAGAGCAGGCGACAGACGGGCACGCTGGGACAAGTGAGACGGCTGTCGGATGCCAAGTGGCGTAGCGCGTCAGCGCGCTCTTGATGGCGGCCCCGATTTTAGCGTTATTCGCCAACTTGTCGGTAGATGATCTCGGAATGCCGCATTTGGCGGATACCTCGATCAAGGCGTCGAGAGCCGTCACCCAACTTTTTCTTATCAAACTGAGCCTGAGGCTGAAGCGGTAAAGGCACGAGTCCATTTTTGTACGGGATACCGATAACACCCTTAGTACCGTTGGGGTAGGTATGGACGTCTTGAAGGTACTGGATGCCCGGGTTGAGGACATATCTCGGGAAGGCGATGCGAGAGCTTCGAGATATGCGTTTCTGATCTCATTCTGCAACCTAGAAGGCATCAACCGTACGACCTCCGCAATTTCCAGATGGGCCATTTTTTGCTTCCTGCTTGGAGAATTTTGAAGTGTGCACAGTGTGTAAAAGGTTGGTGACACTCTGTAGGGCTGTACCTATTGTTGTCACGGAGTAAGGTAGCTATACTAGGCAGTCAGGCATCAACAGGACGATCCACCTGTAGACCCGGGGATCTTATCAAACTTACCAACCTTAACACTACATGAACTGTCTAAGGCAGGCGGTCCAATTTGAGGCCTCTGGACTAGACCGACCGCCTAACACGAACACCACCTGCAAACAAGTATTACCATCTCTACCAAGGCGATATCAAATTCGTGACCAGCCAAGCGCAACACCAATGCCAGCGCCATTATCACCATGCCGTATCCATAACTCCTCAACCCAAAGACGGCTTGTGCGAGGTACATACAACCTTGTTATTGTCATGTTCTGCTGTCAAATCATTTCCCACCTCTTTTTTGGGGGTTTGGGGAGGGAAGAGCGAATTTCGTGTACGGCGCTTGCTTTCTCCAATTCGGTGAGTTCTGATGTTTGAATTTGCGAGAAATTTCGGTTCTCCTACTGCCTGCGTATAGTTCCAAAGCACGTTACGTTGCACCGCATGGCAGGAAACGAAGCGGCCAAATTTAAGACAGAGAACTGGGATGACGTGGTTGACCGGTCGGCGCCTGGGAATGCATACAATGCAAATCAAAAAATAGTGGAGGATAACTTGTGTTATTTTCCAGCCATTTCCCGTTGGACGCCATCCAAGCAAGGTATTGATGATGAATTATCTCCCCAGAGCAGACCATGCCAGGGTATCATATTTGAACTAGTTGGAATGTGGATGTTGAGTTTTGTTGCTGTTCGACAGGCGGTGGTTAAATGTCCAATGTAGGGTGGTTGCCCAAAATGAATGCTGCAGCTGAATTGAAAAGTGCTTTGTACCAAGCCTTTGTACAAGGTACAAAGTCCCGCGTCAGTTGATGTTTGGGAGGATTACTCATGGCCATCCCATTCAGGGTTCTAATAGGATGGGAACTATAGCATCTCATCCTTCAACTCCCCTTGCACACTTCCCTCACCGCTGGCTCCACCGCTTAACTCTCTCACCTCGGCGGTCTCCCAGCAGAGACTAGTCAGATCAAGCATCCAACGGTGGTACTGTTCTTCAAGAAACTCGATGGTTAGTGGTTTGGGCCAAGACTTGAACGTGTGGTCGGATGTAGAGTCCTTGAGAATCTTCTCATAGGACTTGAAATTGACACGGTGGTGAGAGATGTGGTGCCAGGTATCATCCATGTCGATATGGAGTTGAGAGCCGGAGAAGAGCTCGAATCTTGATGAATGTCAGAATTGATAGGTCATATGTGGAGGGGACGTAAGCCACGGTGGCAGGATAAGACCAGTTGACATGCCAGAATAGTTTGGTGTGACATGCAGTCAGTAGTTGAACTCACCCAATGTAGACCCCATTTGCACTGCCCAGGCTGATGATCCTCGCACCAGGCGAGGTCTTAATCAAATGGTAGATCTCGCAGTAAGGAATCAAATCTTGGTGCTGGGGAGACTGGGGAAAGAAGGGAAATTTCAGCTGTATGATTGGTCAGTCTGCTGTCAACCTGCCGGGCATGTTGCGGTGAGTTGGGATACGTACAAAGTGCAGATCTCTTGCTTTGTTCTCTTCATACTTGACCTCCCAGAAATGCCGCAAGACAATCTGATCAGTACGTGAGAGATGGCCGATAGCACTTGATGGCAGAACTGTCGCGGGGTTCTGAGTCGGGGGACGGTTGGCAAAGTCGAAGCTAGAGCTGGTATTTGCCGACACCGGTCTGGAGTGGGAATCATGATGAGACCCTGCAGTTCCATTGGGCAACATCGGGGCGTGAGAGAGAGGCGGTGTATATGAAGTTGGAGGAGACTGGGGTGCCTGAGAATTGTGAGTGCTTGATCGAGAGAACCTTCGCATGCTGAAGAGAGGGGGCATATTAAGAAGAAGGGAGAAGAAGAAGACGTCGAAGGAAAAGCGAATGAAGGAAAAACAGAATGGAGGGCAAGTGAAGAATAAAAAATGATGGAGGTTGGCAGAATTAAAGAGCGTCGTAAGATTCATGTCTATACAAAGGCATCACTCAACTCCTCTTCCGGCCAAGCGCCGGAGTGCTCAATGTCCGATCGGAATAGCTGCCCAATCCGAAAACTTATTGAGCATTCAAAGTCCGTTCATCTTTGACATCAAACGACCCGTCCCTCTCTGCAATTCTCCAGAGCTGCATCAATTGTGATGTGTCAGTTCTGGGAACAATCTAGCCATCCACGTCATTGAGAAGAGCCATGTCCGAGCAGGAAAGAAGGAAGTCAATCTGGCCATGCAGTAAAAAGGTGAATTGATCCCCCCTCTTAATCCATGAATGTAACTCACTCCTTCTACTGAAACTCTGATCTGAGTATCTTTTCAGCTTGCTAGGCCAAAAGTCCGAGACAAAGTCCTCCGTATCCTTGTTCCCTTTCATCATGTTTGTACAATCCTCTTCATCTGACTCGACGGTATACATGATATCCATCCCGTGGTAGTACCGGGACTAGAGCCTCCCTTCGCCATCGCTCGAGCCGAACAGCAAGAAATGCCACACCATAAAATCATGGTTCATGGAGTAAAAGCTGGAGCAGAATCCCGCGATTTCACCACACGGGTGTTTCCCAATCCCATCCATCCCATGTCATAACATCGTGAGCTGGTCGTAAAATGCGGAATCCAATGCGCTTCATGCAATGATTATAATCGTAAAAAGAACGGGCCCCCTCATGTCATCCCTGAGCTTTGAGAGCGTCGACTGCTTTGTTAACCTCGTCCCCCGCAATTTTCTCCCACTTGGCTTTGCCATCAACATCAAGAGCCTCAAAATCACCAATTTTATCGTACAGCATTCGGGAAATGTCACGGTTGATGGTGGTGTATTCGTCTTTTGTAATGGTCTGATCGTTATAATGTGGTTTGAGAGCGGTGGCGACCAGTTTCTGCACGTCCGCTTTAGCTGTCAAGGACATGCTCGCTCGCGTGGGGGACGTATCCGTGGATCGGGACGGAATAATCGGGGTCGACGCGTGTTCTAGTACTCGTGGAATCCGACTTCGCACTTTGGGTTGTGCCAGGGGGATGGAAGTCGACGGGGTCGTTTTCGATCCCTTGGGTTGATGACCAGAGCCCTCTGACGGTGTGGAGCCACCCGGTTCTGGAGACACGGAGCGCAAAGGGGAGTATTCGGTGGAAGGAAATACAGGTTGAATACTCGAAGATAGGCCAGTCGGGGAGCCTGGCCTCAAAGCTCCTGGAGGTGGTGGAGTGGAAGACATGGCTCGAGGCGAAGAGTGGTTAGAGGGGAGAGGGGATAAAGCTGGCGAGGACGGTCGTGGAGAATTCTGTTCGGCGGCTGGACTGGCTGCCGGACGGGGAGAAGGTCGAGGGAGACTGATACTATGAGTGGTCGTACCAAATTCCTCCACTTCTTGCAGCAAAGACTGCAGAAAACTCGGCGCACCGGGTTCCAGAGTGGGCTGTCGTCGCGGGATGGGGCTGGTCAAGCGTGATGATTGTCGAGGGCGAGCCGCGGCGGCCGAAGATGCACCGGGCTCCGGGGTGGTACGAGGAGAGACACTGGGGCGTCTGCGTTTAATCACTGGAGTTGACTCTGTTCCTCCTTCTGCTGGAGAGGACGTCCTTGATTTTCTCTTTCTCTTGTGAGATGAACTGGGTTCGTTGGATGAAGCTCGCGCTTGTTCAAAGGCGCGCCACGCCATGAGTTCGTCAGCGTCCTCAATCTGAGGGAGAGGCGATCTTATTCTTCGGTTTCTCGGGGTTGAGGCGCCTCGGGCCCTGCTAGGAAGGGCTGGCTCTGTCTCCCTAAAACGATTACCGGCGCCATGGAGTTCGGCCACCTGCATTCGGCGCATCCAGGCGTCATGTGCTTGTCGATTGGCCTGATGGCGTTGTCGATGGCGTCTCAGATATGTGGCCGATGATTCGTCGTCCTCATACGGAAAGTCAAGGTCAAGATTGATGCGTGACCAGACCGACTGCCACACTTGATTCCAGGACGAGTCATGTCCACGCTGTCGACGCTGCTGACCTCGAGTTCGTCTGCGAGATAAACGTCCGGGTCGAGGATTCGCTGGTGGGCGAGGATCAACCTCACGTTGTGCCCTGCAATGATCACAAAACCAATGTCCATATGGCACCTCTTGTAGATCGACACAGTAGGTGTGCCACAGCTTTTGACAGCCGTCACAATACATGAGGACGTCTTCGTTGTCATCTTCGCCGCACACCTGGCAAGGTTGATCCTCATCCTCCTCTTCAGGGATTTCGAGGAACATCGAGGGGTCGAGCTCGGCAACTTGGGTGCGATCTTCGACCGGATAAGAGGAGATCACGTCGCCTATTCTCGGTCAGATCATCTTTTGGACTAGGCTGACACAGAGCATAGTTGTCGCTTACCATTAATACCATGCATAAGTTCGACGAGATGGAAACTGGCGCGACAGATGGGACAGCTGTTGGCACGTTCCACCCATGGTGTCAAGCATTCATTGTGTAGGTAATGACCACAAGGCCGAAGATGCGCGATCAGTTCATTGGGATGCGGGTTTGGGGGTTGTGTGGCATCGCTCGCGTCTTCGGCATCGTTGGTCTTCGAGACGCTGCTGGTACGGGCAGCCGTGGGATCGTTCTCGTGCTGCGGAGACTTGACCAGGGTCGTGGGGAAAGCTGAAACATCACCATTACCACTGCTCAAGTCTCCTAAACAGACGATACAGGTGTCTGACATACAGAGATGCTGTCGTGCAAGTTTGAACGCGATGCAGGTGGTTGAAAATTCATGGGGACAAGATGGTCGTTGGTTGGTGTCGATGTGGAAAGAGTAGAAGGAAGGTAAGTGGAGGCAGCCAGAACTGCGTTTTAAGCGGTCCTCTCAATAGGGCAACTATCCCGATGACGCTGGCCCGCTCACCACGTGACCCTCCAGTGCACCCGGATTTGTCTGGGGCCAGCCAGCATGCAAGGGCGTGACTTTGGGAGAATTGCCGTCCAATGGGGTCAGATGTTCGTCTCTCGATCCATTCGATATCAGCTGGTCGCCTGCTTGTGGCCAGAGAATCTGACAGTGACGATGACCCTAGGCAACAGAAAGGGTGTGTGACCAAAATTTTCCCCCCTTGTGAGTTGTGTTTCAGATCTTATGGTGATAGGCGACGGGACTACTGGGGAATCGAATTTGATGTTTCAAATGGCGGTGAATCTGCAACCGGAGGCTTAGGAGCCATAGGGTAAGATTAGCGACCAAACGACGAAATAAGAAATATCCGCCATGCACCAAAATTTGCCATTGTTGGTTTTGATAGTCAACAGCCGGGTGTCCATGTTGCATTCGGACTGACGGAATTCGAGAAAGAGGGGATAGCAAGTCTAGCAATTTCAAGGCACCCATGCGGAGTCGATAGTGAGGGATCAACAAGCAATCGGCATCGTTTGCTCGCAAAGGAGATATAATCATGAAAAGGAAGGATAGATAAAATCGACCACGGAACGAGATTCGTGCGTGTTTTGGGGGTAGTTCGATCATTC
This sequence comes from Rhinocladiella mackenziei CBS 650.93, assembly GCF_000835555.1. Classification (NCBI taxonomy): domain Eukaryota; kingdom Fungi; phylum Ascomycota; class Eurotiomycetes; order Chaetothyriales; family Herpotrichiellaceae; genus Rhinocladiella; species Rhinocladiella mackenziei. The sequence continues at coordinate 784,617 of NW_013550601.1, forward strand.
GATTCAGCTCTATCGATTCGTCTCGGCCATGAGGCAAAAGGCAATGACTGCTTTCGACAATGCGGAAGCGGGATGTCCTGCGCAAATGAGACCAGTTTTGATCTGAATCCTGTTTTGCTATTTGAGGAATCATGAAATTCTTTTGTTGATTGAATAAACTCCAGGCCCCATACTAACTGTGCTTTTATACCTCCGCAATTTCTCTCAGTCGTCGAATAGTTGATCTTGCGGCAGCCGCCGCGGGAGTCCTGTTGGACGAGACGGTCAGATCTGCTGCGAATCCCAGAGTATATGCCTGTCTCTTGAACTTACGACACTGTCCAGGCTCCTCCGGCAACCGTCTTCTTGCAACCCTTGCATTTCCAGATGCCGACCGAGTGTCTCTTGACGGTGTTTTTGCCGCAGAAGGTGCAGATGTATCGGGCGTGTTGGGTGATTTCCATCTTCTTGACTTGTTTTCGGAGGGATGCGCCATATCGAGTGCCGTATTTACCGGTCACGCCAACCTCTGCGAGTGGTCAATCCCTGGTTTGGCAGTGGATCGGTCAGGATAGAACTCACTCTTGGTGCGCTTCGTCATTTTGGCGAGTGTCGACGAAGAATTGATGGAAGGCTGTTGTCGTCTGGGCCAAACTGGCGAAATTATCAAATTATCTCGCGAAAGACACAAAAGTGCGGACCACGGGCTTGGCGTTCCCTGGTCACCTGACTCCGATCGCAATCACGTGATATCCAGCCCCGTCGTGGCTGAGTCATTCTCAAACTGACAAGGGAAATCAGCAATGGATGGAAATTAAGATCTCGTCAATCCGACAATCCATCTGGCACAACCTCCGGCCCCATGAGAACAGTCTCATTGAAAATGTTGGCCCTAAACCATTCATAGTAGCTGGCTCTTTTGACTAAGTCAGACCTCACCTTATATCGTTATTGTTCGCATATTATCATCATACCACTGGCGTGCTTGACGGTGGTTTCCCATACACAGCACTCCGTACTTGATTATTTTTCTCGATCTTTCAGTCATTGCCGCTGTTATGCTAATACGGTACCACCGGCGGGATGACTGTGCTCACTCGACTGTCGTACAAAGAGAGTGACATCTGCTACGTACTTTGTCATGGACTATCGATCTTGAGCCTGGAATCTGTCAATTCTTGGCCACTTATTGGGCATCGGACTCCTGAACCACTTGGCGGTGCATACTGCATGCAAAAAAAGGTGATTTGGTACCAAAAATACTCCCAGTACCCGCCCTCAATCCCTCCTTCTTCTCCGCCGCCATGTGTATTCGGCCCATAGCCATTCCTCTACGAGTAGCCGTTCCCCCTAGCCTAACACGCCTGGCCTCCAGCCACCCAGAGCCTCTTTTGACAGTTAGCGAAGCTTAAGGGCCCCAAGAACTGCACGTCTCAGGGCAGCCCCCGTGAGGATTTTGCCCAGGGTCTAGCCTCTCGCGTTTCTAGCGTGCGCACTCTCTCCAGTGCGTGGGTCCCTTTTTTCAGCATTTTACTGTTCAGGATTTCCCCCCCAACTCACCTAAACAATTGCTGACATCTCAGCGCTTTTGATATATCTACTTCTTGTACTTTTCTTCCACTTCTTCATTCTTTTCAATCCCCTATTCTCCTTGTCCATCTCTCTCCCCCCTTCTCCCTGTTTCTTTCCTTTTTTTTCTTTTTCCCGCACAGAAATGGCTACCAAACGACAATACGATCTCATCCTCCTGGGTGCGACTGGCTACACGGGCAAGCTGGTAGCTGAATATATCACGTCCAGCCTGCCGACCAACATCAAATGGGCAGTTGCCGGCCGCAATCCGTCCAAGCTGCAGTCTCTGGTCAATGAATTGAAGTCCCTCAACTCGACACGCAGCACTCCCGACATCATCACCATCGCCAGTCTCACCGCCCCTGAATTGAGTACCCTCGCCAAGAAAACCAAAGTCCTCCTCAACACCGTGGGACCGTACCATTTGTATTCCACCCCGGTCGTCGAGGCATGTGCTCAATCTGGGACCCATTATCTAGATGTCACCGGCGAGACTCCTTGGGTCAGAGATATTATTGTCAAATATGAGGACACCGCGAAGAAGACTGGTGCCGTTTTGATCCCGGAGGTCGGCGTTGAATCCGCTCCCTCGGATCTGGTCGCCTATATCGCAACTCGCCTGATCCGCAAGGTCTGGGATTGCGGTGTCATGGATGTCGTCGCCTCTGTCCACGAGCTCAAGTCCTCCGGCCCCAGTGGAGGCACCATTGCCACCGGCCTGGGCCTCATGGATCACTACCCAGCCCAAGTGATGGCCCAATGCATGAACGACCCCTTTGTGCTCTCCCCATCCCACCTTCGCCCATTTACCAAGGAGAACATCTACCCCCGCAATCCAGAGCCCAACACATACATGCGCACTGGGCTGCAGAAATCCACCGGTGTCTGGTCCTATCCTCGTCTGGGCCACCTCACCACCTCGGTCGCCGCCAAACCCAACCAAGCCATCGTTCAACGATCGGCGGGTCTGACACCTTACTTCTACGGCTTTAATTTCACCTACGAGGAGTACATGGCCGTCAGCAGCCCTCTCGCCGGCATGTTGATCCACCTGGCCCTGAGCCTCTTCACCTTGTTCATCGCCTTCCCACCGACCCGTGCCATTATGAAGATGTTCGCCAAGTACAAGCCCGGTACCGGCCCCAGCAAAGAATCGACCAAGGGTGACGTCCTGGAGCTTCGTGCCATCGCCGTCGCCGAACAACTCTCCAAAACTCCGCGCAAGGCCTTCGCCACCTTCCGCTACGAGGGCAGCATGTACCTGCTCTCCGCCCTCCTCTTGGCCGAGGCGGCCATGGTTCTTTTGACCAAGGAGGAGGACGTCAAGAACGACCATGGCTCTGGATTTTTGACCCCCTCGTGTCTGGGTGACGAGTACCTCGAGAGATTGGGTAAGGCTGGCGTCAAGACCGGAGTTCAGCAGATTGGCGATATTGGCAGCAAGTAATCGTGAAGCTAGATATCTGCCGAGCTTGGAAACAGTGGTGGTTCTCTTTTTCTGAGATTTGGGATCAATTCTAATTGGAGTGAGAAAGTCGCTGCTGGAGAAAGCGATCTGCATCGCCATTAGACACGAGCAGAAAGCAGGAAGGATGATGGGAAGTGGTGTCGGGGTAATTGATGTGATGTGTACTGTGTACAAGGCTGATGATGAGGTGTTTCGGGTCTGGTCTAGGCATGACAGGGGGGTTTTTTTTTTTTGTAGATTCCAAACTTCAAACATTCAAAAAGATCTCAAGTGCCTTGAATTAATTAAATTTGGAATCATACAGAATAAGTTCCGATAACAAGACGACGTGGAAATCCCTCCTTGTATGGTAGAGGGCCAAATCCGTGCTTTTTCAATCCGCCATATCCACGCCGAGGATGCCATATGCATCGCGGAATTGCCAGTGTTGAGAAGAATATATCTAGCAAGTTGCTCAATTGTAGCCCTAGTTGCAGGTTTTCCAATCATCCTGACCATATTGATTTCCTCAAATATAACTAACCTTGACCCCCATTCCCACGGTTCCCTTGATTTTCTCCCAGCTCTTGTTCAACATCTTCTTCGTCTTCTCTCTTACTTGTCTTTGGCTGAATGCCATTACAAACATCAACACGAAAAGCAAGAACCTCAAGAATGTGGTAGGATTCTTGGAAACCGTACTGGCCAAATTGTGGGCCAAGTTCGAGAGCGCCAGGAATAACTGCCGGGCTTGCGCGAGCATGGTGTTTTGATTCGAGGCCTTCGGTCTGCGAGTGGGACGTCTTGGCGTTTGTGCGGGAGGAGAGAGTTGATGTCGGCCCGCCTCGGCCGGCCGAGGAGGAGAGCGCGGTGTTGCAGATGAAGGAACTGGCTGAGGAGGAACTCTAGTGAAGGGAGCATCGTTCGAACTCTTCGTGGACGTGCCATTTTCGGGTTTGAACGGAGCTCGGCCGCCACTCGGATGTTCTTTTTCGATGCCATAGTCGACCTCGCTGCTTGTTCTCTGATGTTTCGAAGCACCTCTTGACTGAGATGGAGGCTCAAGGGAAGCCCCCGGACCGACCACCGATTCCTGTGACTGCTGCATTTCTTCTGCACACACATCCTCATTTGCATATCCGAGTTTTTCTTGCTCGGTCGCTTCTTGAAGCTCTTGGAGAGTCTGCATAAACGCCTCGCGACGTTCCTCGTCTAGGATGTCACTATTAGAGATGAAACTTTTCGCGTAATCCCATTCATCATTGCGGGGGAGGACATGGAGGGTAAAGAGTTCGAGTATCTTAATTCGGGAGGTTAGATCCTTTGGTGTATTTGTTCCGTTCAAACCAGGTTGTCGGCCATTGCTAAGGGCAGTGTTGAGCTGGGTCGAGAGGTCGAGCTCAGGATATGAAGATGATGAAAGGTAGGTTTCCAGCCGCGTTTGGTTGCGTTTTTGGTCAGGGGCTTGCCCAAGGAGTATATTGGACCTTTACATGTTAGTGTCAAGGGGGCGAATTTGGAGGGTGAGAGGGAGTTTGTACAAATTATAGACGACCTCCGCGTCTACCGAGCCTTCGCGGCCCTGATAGCCATCCTTGACCACCTGCTCCCAAATATCACCATTTTGAACCTTTCGAACGATATCCCTGTATTCTCTCTGCCCGAATAACTTCTTTCCTTCTTCAGATCCAACGTCTACGATGGAGTTCAATACAGTGACGTACAAGCTCCAAATCTTGATGCGCTGACTAGTTGTCGCAGTGGCGATCGGTGCTTGGGCAGGACTATCATCTGGTCGAGTCTTCTCTGGGGGAGTGACAACTGGCTGTAATGCTTCGTACGCCTCTACCAATCTTCGAGTAAGAAATAATTGCGAGGCATGCTTGTAGATTTTGGAGATCTCGGATGACGTTCTCTTGTTCGATTGAGTGAGGGAGGCGTGAGTCGAGGAGAGATGCTGCGAGCTGGACTGAGAATCTGAGCCTACAGACATATCTCTGACCGAGAGAAAAGGAACCAGGAAGTTTGATGTAGGTGTGAGAAAGCGAAAGCAGTGGATATCAAAATCCCATTTCTGGGAAAGCAAAAGTCTGGGGTTGAAGTCGGCTTGTCACGCTTGAACCTCGGCAGGATTTTAAATTACAAGATTCTGCTCTTCTTGACTTATCAACTTCTCCCGATTTTCCGACCACCCGCCCTCAAGAGAACCCCATTGCCAGTGTCCTAACTTTACAGTACCGAAGACGATGGATCACACATCTCAACGCTACATCAAATCCAGAATACCTTCCTGAGATGCGTTGACTTGTAACTTGTTACTGATCAGTTTCCAGAACTCAGCATCCTCCTCCCATCGAGGGATCAGCTGGCCCTCTCGCACCAGTTCCGCAATTCTCTCTCGTTCCCCGATTTCCTTCTTCCCGGGTTCTGGAGGATCATCTTCGAGCATGTCGAATATGTTTGATTTCTGGGACATTGACTTCAGATCCTCTGGCTCAGTTATTCGTCCTTGAAACCCCCGTCGGCCTTTTTTCGTAGTGGGAGGTGCCAGACTAGTTGTTTCTTCAGGTATGACATTCACTGATTTGGGACCGCTGCCACTTTCAATGTTTGCCTTGTCTTGAACCCTGCTTTCTGGACTCGTCAAAATCGACTTTACCACAGTCACAGGTGCTTTGATCGCTTCAACCAGGCTATCCGTGAATCCTTGCTGCTGACCTTTCTCTAGCGAGGCGGTTGCGGCGGTCGCCTCCTGTTCACCTTCTTCAGCTACCGATGTCGAATTACCAGTGGGGCTCGGAGAAGCAGGTCCTCCCAATAGCTTGACATCTATGCGCTCTCTTTTCAGCTTTGCGGAGAGTTTGAGGCCAATTTTTGCCGTCACAAAACTATCGAATCCCGCCTCATGATAATTTGGAGCATAGAGATATCGATCAAAATTGATGGGGAGATGGATTTTCGGCATTCCCTCTGAATAGAGGTCAATTTCGACCTGTCGGAGCGAAGTATCATTCCGGCCCTTACTTTCAAGGCCAGCGATGTATTTGGTGTCCAGAATGATAGGAAATAACTCGTGCAGCCTTGTGCGGAAGTCTTCAAGTCGGTCCGGAAGATCACCGAAGAAACATCGGTACAGATTCATGACATCCGTCATACAGTTGTGGCCCACGAGAGCCCGGGTCTGGCTCCTGAGTCTTGTCTGTAACTGGTCGAGAAAGTTCTGGATGTCCTTTGGGGCTTTTCCTTCAGGAAAACCTGCTCGGACATAATAATGCGGCATGGTGGAAATATCACCACCGATGATAGCTTCAACTATCCACCGAAATCCGACGGCTTTCCCAACCTCGCGTTCCAGCATTTGTTCTTGTATTTCCTTTTGGTTTGCTTGCTGCTCTACCGTGGGGCTCGTGATTTGAACAAAATGACCCATGCCTTGTGTCCTGAGGCTAGGATATTCATTCCTCACGATTTGGTGTATCAGACGAACCTGATATCGATTCAGGGCAGAGGGGATTGGGTCATTAGCATCTTCTGCTGGTATATTGATATATGTCTCTTGCTGATCTTTTGGCAATTCCTGCCATTGCTTGATTGACTGTTTGATATGGTCCACTAGAACAGAGTCCTCCTCTTTCAAGATCATATCTGGAATATTCGCTCGTGCCTGCTGGGCCTCGATCAAATTTTTCCGTATCTGGTCTTGCTCTTGCCGTGATAGGTAATGCACACCCTGCAATAGCGGACGGTCAATACTGAAGCCATTGCGCATCAAAAAAGAAATTGCTGCGAGTGTCAGTTCTGAAAATGTTAACAGATCAGGTGGCAGCCCCACCGCCACTATTGTACGACCACACTCGTTGAAACGCTGACTCCTTTATTGCCGGTAAAGGACAGAGATTAAAATTGTAAGGCCGAGCAATATAGCGTGCTTTTACTGTCAGCCTGGGAAAACAGCCACACAGAACCTGGACATGACAATGACGAGTCCTCGCGCATGACATACCGTTTTCGACATCCTCGGTGACAATGGTCAAACCCACTTGTAAGATTTGATAGATTTGTGCAGCTGATCTCAAGTCTTGATATAATTCTTGCAGGGTAAACTTTTCAGACCTGCCACCGAGCTGCTTGGGCGCGACACCTGAGAACTCAAGATCGAAGGCAATGAAGCGACTGTCTGCGACATTCTGGATAATCTTGATAAGTTCTTGAGGAAAGGTAGCATTTGACACGTCCATGGCGCAGGGGAAGGTTGGTAGCTTGGGCGCGAAAACGGCCCCGAATGAGTTGAAAGGGAGACGTAATAGTTTGCTTGGGAGATCAAACAGACGGCGAAGGATAGTCGGCATCAGACCGTAAAATGGCTGACTGCGTGAACAATTGAATGTCCATGCGGGTGATGAAGGCCAAAAGGGAATTGTGAGAAGTTAGAATTGATCATGAGGCTGAACGGTCGAACGCGACACCATGGCGGCCCTTAAAATACTCCTCACACATCAGTTGCCTTGTGGTAGTTACTATTCTCCGAGCCGTGTTCAATGATTCCTTTGAGAGCCTTCTCAGCATCGATGTGGGCCATATCCAAAGGAGTCGCGTGCTCTCGGATCTAAGTAGCATCGACATCGTTCTGCTTTCTGCGAACCAAAACTGTTTGCGGAGAATTTCAATTTTGGTTGTGGGGGGATAATCAAATCGTTCAACTTTTATCGCTGGCCTCGGGCCCGTAACGTTCAACATACTCCTGTTCCTCGGCGTCAAGGTCGATATTAAGCCGCAGGCGTATGAGACCTGCATCCTCTTGACAGTCCTTTCTGCTCTCCTCGTTATCCAGAGAATGGTTCAGTAGCCGCGAATTCGTCCTGTTCTTTTCCTCTGCCAGCGGCATGGCCGCCGCCACCAGCTCATCTTCGCTCTCCGCGCTCCTTAAGAAATCCACCCTCGATGACCACGAACAATTGTTAGACGCAAGCAACAAGGCACTGAAAGCCGCCAAATCTGATCTCGAAGCCCAACAGGTCAAGGTTGTCGCCCTCCTCAAACTTGACCGATACGGCGAGGCCGTTAAGTTCATCGAAGGAACAGGAGACAGATTACGAAAGACGGTGGAACTGGAATATGCATATGCTCTGTATAAAACAGGTCGATTAGAAGAAGCCGCAGAACTATCGTCCACTATAAACGAACGGGGCGCACAACATATCGAGGCTCAGTCCAGATACCGCTTAGAGGACTCGTTAAAGACGTCCGAACTTTACAGGCGCATAAGGAGCCAGAAGTACGAGTCTGAGGAATATGACCTCCGAGTTAATCAAGGTGCGATAGATGCTCAGGCTCAATGGGTCGGTGCTGCAGATCCAAAGTCGATACGGCGACCTGGAAGAGAGGATTTAGATGCATTTGAAACTGCATATAATGCCGCATGTGGAAGCATCGCGAGGGGAGAATTTGCGCAAGCCGAGATTCTCCTGAAACGAGCCAAAGGGCTTTGCCAGCACTCTGACGATTTAACAGACCAGCAGAAAGCAGACGAGCTTCTCCCGATATCTATTCAACAGTTATTTGTCTTGCAGTGTCTAGGAAAAACCTCAGAAGCTGAGGCGATGGCTAGCGAAATCAGCGCCGAGGAAGCATCCGACGTCTCGACTCGGAAAATTGGTCAGAACAATATTCTGCTGACTTCCTCCTTGGTGAACCCTTTCCTTGCGCACAAAGTGTTCCATGCAACATCAAAAATTCCTCCCGAAGATAGGCTCTTCTCTTACCAGAGTGTGCCTCTCGAATCCAACAAGACTACACTGGACCTTCAGACTTTCAAGTTCGACGGCATCATCTCGTCCACCTCCAAAAGAATCAAAGGTCATTCTTCTCCTTCATTATCACCCGAAGTCCTTCTCTCCTCATACTTCAATGCGGCAGCCCATGCCAAGGGCGATACGGGCAAAGCGGCGGTGAGCAAAATTTTGCCCGAACTGGAGAAAAGACCGAATGATATTGGCTTGATAATCACTTTGGTCCAGCTGTACATATCGATTGGCGACAGTACCTCTGCTGTTGAACTGTTCGAGTCGTTCATCAAACGACTGGAAGATTCTGTCGCCGAAAACGAGCAAGAGATTCGGTTCCATCCCAGCCTAGTGAGTCTTTTGATTAGCTTATACAAGCACCGGGGTCAGAAGGCACACGTCAAGAAGGAACTAGCAAAGTCCGCCTCTTATTGGCAATCCAAGTTGAATGCTCCAACAAGCTTGCTCGCTGCTGCCGGCGTTTCACTGTTGGAATCACAAAATGAAGACGACGCCAAGCTAGCAGCGGATCTCTTCAGCAAGCTCCAAGAACGACAACCAGATGATAAAGCTATAATAGCTGGTTATGTTGCGTCCCATGCATTCGGCGACGAGGCTCCGGTTAACCTAAATGCCGAGAAGCTGACGCCCACATCTGAACTTGTCAGCAACATCGATGTCGACGCCCTGGAGAATGCCGGTATTCCTCAATCATTGAATGCTCTCACGATAGCACAATTGGGCCAGGCCAGGAAGCGAACGGCACTTGACGCAGGCAATGCTAAGCCTAAACGAATCCGCAAATCGAGATTACCGAAGGATTATGATGAAACCAAGAAACCAGACCCTGAACGGTGGCTTCCGATGAAAGACAGGAGTTATTATCGACCACCAAAGGGCAAGAAGAAGGGCAAACGAGGTGGTGAAGACAGAACGCAGGGTGGAGTGGTGAACGAAGATCTGAATGTGGATGCTGCGAAGCCTGCTGCCACCGCTACTACAGGCTCTGGAGGAGGCGCTGGCAAGAAGAAGAAAGGCAAGGGGAAGAAGTGACATTTCCATCAGCTGTAGAGTTGTCCCATAGCGAAACCATGCCTGACTCAAGATGAAAAAATTCTGTCTACCTCGCCTGGATGACTTGAATCTGAAACTCCTCTTTCCCTTGTCTGCGGACCTCGTCGTCAATACCCAGATTATTTGGCTCTTGCACCCTCAGGATCTCGTGTCATCTTGTATCATCGTCCACTTATCTGGCAGAGAAACACTGAGCTTATCATCCTTGATCCATTTAGATCTTCCTCTTGCAAGCAATGACATTGTCCGCACGGGGCATTGTTTTGGCAGTGTGATTCTAGCAGATTCCGGTACTTCTGCGTGTGGAGGAATGTAATTTTCATGTCATTCAGCCATTGGGTCTTGGGGAGGATTTGTCACTGTTTCGAACGTCGGACGAAGCCGAGTTCCCAGTGTCGAAACTCTGCTCCCGTGCGATGGCAGATTATAGGAGGGAAATCTAAGACACGTCAAGACAAGGCTAGCAGCTGGAGAGGGATAAGATTTGGGATGGTCCACCAGTGAGAGCCACGAGGACCAGGGAAGAGAAAGGCTCAGGCCGCAGATTGGAGATCTATTGGCTGAGGGAGGTTTATGAAGTAACGGATGCACGAGGCACAAGGTACGGCGGCGGTGGTGGCGGATGAAAAAGAGAGAATAGTAAATCCGCTGCAAAGCAAAGCGAGAACAAGAAGCACGAGAAACCCTGGCTCTCTGCTTTTGAGCCTGGGGGGTTTTCCGCCCGTCAATGTCTCTTGTCACTTGTCCACTTCATCCTTCATTAACATGGATAGCAATGATCTCTCCTTGTACCGTGTGTGGCCACTGCACTTGCGCCATGGTCTATGGGTCCTCTGTCGGCGGTGTAACCAGAACTTGACCATTACAATCCAAGTTTGGTAGCACACGCATTTTCTTGCAATCTTGCGGTCTAGCCGGCCACGACCTCATCGTCCCAGTCGCTCACCACACCCTTCTCCATCTTTGCTGACTGCGAGGATGCTCCAGCGTCCAGCCTCCGTTGTCGGTCATGAGGACAACGACGGGCCACCGCCCGTCCCACCTGTGACCTCCCTGTTCTTCGGTCCCTGTCTCCCTCCCCCAGGCCCGTCTCTCCCAAGGCCCCGGTTCTGTTGATAGTACATTGGTGTGATCAAAGGCCTCATTGGTCAGCCCTGGCTGTTCCGCCAGGGCGTGGCGACTCATCGGCATCCGGCCAACCCATCTCACATTCAGCAAGGTTCTTTTTTTTTTCCTTCAGCTCGTGGCTACATTTTAGTCCCCCCTGAAAGCGACTTCCCGGTGGACCAAGCTCCATTCATACTCAGGTCCTTTTTCGCTATTGGCACTTTGGCCACTTCCATTCAATACCTCTACTTCGTACTTTGTTCGACTTCCTCCCACCCTCACAAATGCCCTTGCGGCGGCTCTTTGACGACAACGCTCGGATGTCGCTGCTCTTTGACCTCTCTACTTTAGCTTAAAACATGACAACCTCCTTCAACCTTTCCTGCAATGCTCCTGTCATCTGTCAGTGTCTTGTCTCGTCCTGAACTCCCACTCCCCAGTCAACGTGATTGACGGCCGTTGAGATCTGCTTGCCCTTACCCGACGCATATATCATATACCTTCGACGAAAGCTGTCACTATTTCCTCCTTGCAAAGTTCCCTCTGCGAAAGTTTGACCAGGTGATTCGTCGACGCCATCTGTACGAGAGCAGCTCGCTGTCCATCTATCCATCCATCCGTCCTTTGCGCATTCTATTGCTTCAAGCACCTTCTCTGCCCAGCAGATCCAGCTTATTCATCCCAAGCGTTGCGTTGATTCCTTCGTTTGTTGAAATCGCTCCGGCTTCGTCGGCCGCCCTGACCCAATATGGAGCTCGCCTGCCCTGGCTTCACCGCAGTTAATGTGGGCTCCAACTTTGAACATCCCGAAGACGTACATGAATATTTCTCCCTCCAAGCGCCACCCAATACCAGCATATGGCGGAAACCCGCCGCGTCAGATGATACCAGCGCTCCCATGGTGTTGAAGCGCCTTCAGCAAGCTTTTATCCTCGCCGAAGTCACCGTCTCAGCAGATTTTGCCATGGAATATGATCAAGCAGGCCTTGTCATTTTTGCGGGCTCCCTTCCCGCCCCGTCGTTACCACGGTCGCCACCCACGATTCGGAGAAGCCCTCGATACTCGAGGCCGGGAACGGAGACCCTAGCCACAGGGAAATGGGCCAAAGCAGGGCTTGAGTTTTCGGGGGGAGAACTTCATGCTACCTCTGTAGTAGCCATTTCACCATGCGGCGCTGACTGGTCATCTTCGGCTCGAATGCCTTCACCGTCATCGACCTTTGATCCTTATTCACTGACATCACAATCTCTGCGCCTCAAGTTCGAACGTGTGGATGAATCCCTGTGGATTTGGTATCAGATTCCCCACCTGAATTCTCCGCCGCTAGATTATTATCAAACGTCCGCCTATGATCCTGAATGGCGAAGTCCAGAGGACGTTGGATCCGGGTGGAAAAAGATGCGCGAGATTATGGGTTTCTTCGGAGGTGCTGAGCAAAAAGGCAATGTGTGGGTCGGATGTTATGCTAGTCGGCCGATGGATTTCGAACCGAGTAATAGTTGGGAGGAGGTTGATGGGTTAGTGGCCGAATTTGAGGATCTGGAAATATTATGATTTGTATTGGGACGAGACTGGTAAATGAAAGAGGAGTAAGAATTGAGAGAGAGAAAAGGGACGTATATTATGACTGGTACAATTGAGAGATATGGAAATTTGGGCTTAAACAGAAGGAGTACGAATACAGGATTAAACTGGAAAGATTTAAAGAAGATACTGTTTTAAAGCAGGCCCACTGCCGGTGCTGGGCTCTGAGATGGCTCGCACTAGTGGCCATCGTATCTTTTGTGGCCTAGCAGAGATAACAATGGTTAAATTTCTATATCAAGTTTGAGACTTCTTTTTCATTGTTCCATCACTCAATTAGAACTAGAGGCCCATCAGATCCGAGATATTTGATGGGCAGGATGGAAATACTTTGCTTTTGAAGCAACTTGAGGTTTCTTCCATGTTTCTCTGTCATTGCATTCCCCTCCGTTCCCCCCTTTCCCCTTTTTCTTTCCCTCGTACCACCTTCGAACACGACTAGTTTGGTGATGACCATGTCTATTGAAACACACAGAGATCGGATTAGTCGGGACGATGAGGACGCTCGAAACCTGAGGAGAATCTACTAATCTCGTCTCATTCCCTGCACCCGTTGGGTATCCTTACTTGGCTTGCTCTCGTCTATCTTCTCTTTTCTAGTCTATACTGCGTACTCTGTGAGCACGTAAACCCTCCAGAGCGGGAATAAGATTGACCTCGACGTGACGGGCATCGGCCCAGGCAACAAGGTCTTTCGACACCTTCGGGCATGCTTCCAAAGTAATCTTGCGCACTTTGGAGGGCTTTGCCTTTTTGAGCATGTCAGACACAAATACTCCCGTGATCTGGGCCTGCTCGAGATGCAAATTCTCGAGCATGGGGCATCCGTCGATGAAGTATTGGCTCCAGGAATCGACGATATGGTGTTGTTTCAAGCGGAGAACCTTGACGTCCTTCAGAAAACCGGACTGGAACAGGCGTTCCAACTGGGGCCCAGTTTGCTGTGAGCCTCTTATTGTGCAATTTTCAAGGGTCACGTGTTCTGCCCCGGTGGTGATTGACGGTAGTACAAATACTGGGAATGAACCACATTCGTCAACCACGAGAGTCTGGAGGTTTTCCAGCACCGCAAATGGTTCACTGAGCTCGTCATCGTGCCAGCCGACTGAGTGAAAACTCAATTTCCTGATGGTCTGAGGGAGATGGATGTTTGGTAGGATGGAACCGCTGATTATCAAAGTCTCCAGTTGCTTCATATGACGGAGATCAAGTCTTCGAATTGAAGTATCGAAGTCACTCCACAAGATACCGGAACAGTAAAGTGATTTCAACCGTGGCAATCCCGAGAGGAGGATGCCCTGCCAGAGAGTTAGCAGACAAGAATCAACCATCACGGCGGGTGAATCCACTCACCGCGTCAAGCCGGTCAGAAAAAGGTTTCACATTCATGTAAAGTTGCTTGAGAGTTTTACTGGCCAGGATCCAACGTCCCCGTTCAGGATTGGACCCAGGATGGTGGAAGTCAAGGACTTTCTGAAATCTAGCGATTTCAAGAGAGGGACAGTCTCGCAGAATAATGGAAACATCCTCGCTTGATATGGTTGGGTCAGGACCGAGCACAAGAATCTTCAAATTGTACTTGGACAAGGGCAATTTCCAGCCCGAAAGCCATTGGTTGTCGATCTCGAGATGTTGAAGCGATGTAAAATCTTCCCAGCGCTGAAGAGTTGTATTGAGGATCTCTGCCGAGATTTTCGTCAGGTTGTGTGCGATAACTGTCTTAGGAGCTCTCACACGTCTGAGAGTGGCGCGTAGCATCCGAGGCGTAATATCCTTGCTGGCCTGAGGGAAAGCGATGGTATTTGTCAAGGGAGGCCTCCCGAGGAGCATGTTCTTCCAAGGTTTCGAAACGCGCAACATTTGGACATGTTGTCTGTAGTCCAGAAAAGACAGAATAGATTCAACCACCTCCAGCGGCAGAGTTGTCATCGGATCTGTACGCCGGGAAAAGAAGAGCTCACTCTTGATCTGCTCTCTCAAGTCGTGCAACTTCTCGGTGATCGAGTAGAAATACGGGTCCGAGGTTGGGATAGATTTCAAGCCGTGCTCGTAGTACTCAATGGCGCGAGCTTTATTGTCTTGCAGTCGTTCGATTTGACCGCATCGAATGTAGCCTCGTCCATCTTTACGGTCAACCCGGATCATTGCCTTGGCATCACGAAGGGCTCGGTCGGTTTTTAACATGCGGAGATAGACAGCGACACGAATATCCAGAAGAGTCAAGCGAGTCTCGCAAGAAGTGCTCATGTCGCATGCAGAGAGCCGTAAGGCCGTGGTAACCGATTCTAAGGCGGCATAGAAGCGTTTCTCTTTGGCAGCTTTCCGACAGTCGAGAATGAGTTTTGCAATTTGCTCGCGGTTTTGAGCTTCTGAAGCCATTCGAACATCGTTAGGGCAATGCAGAGTTTGACAGATTCCTGGAGGATGGGAGTAATATCAATGAGTACACCCAGGATTGGACTTTGACCACGTGTCACTCACGAGTTGCACGTCGCGTCGCGGCCACGTAGAATCTCACCTATCACCGCTCTTAGAGTATGAGTCACATAGGGCGGCGTCACTTCGTCCCCCAAAGGGGAGTGTTTATTTATGTCTAACGCAAAGAAGCGATATCAATGCAGAGTCCGCTTTCCACCTCCCACCGGACCGACCATGGAATCGCACAGCCTAGAGCGGGCGTCTCAGTATCTGAACAATCTATTACTTGCTCGCGGCCTTCTCTCGAATGGAAAACCTATCGACTTTGCCTGCCCCGACCGGCATGGCCAAGGTACTGATGCAACGATGTCCCGGGTCATCAATCTCGTCCACGAGCTAGTTCTCCGACGCGATCAAGATGCGGAGCAACGAGAAAATCTCGCGACCAATATCCGAAAAGCTCGCGCCGATGAGGCACAACGCGTCCTTGACCTCCAAAGATTGCAAGACAAGAACGTGGAATTGACCCGAAGTGCCGCCTCCGCCGAATCCCACGAACGCACAAGTAAAGTAGCACTTCGAAAAGCAGAAGCCCAGGCCAAAGAACTCAAGGAACAGATGTTGAAAATGAAATCCAATCTTGAGCAAGTGCGCGCCAAGTGCTTGAGCGACGTTCGAAAACGAGATGTCGAGCTTGATAAGTTGAAGGCCCATCTGGCGGGGATCCAGCGAGGAAAAAAGGATGCGTCGGGGATGAAAATCAATGTGATAAACTGGGAGCCAGAAATCAAGGCCCGAGAGAAGCGAAACGGGCAGGATGCGAATAGTTCCGACTGGAGCCTCGAGAAAGAAACCAATGATTTTCTGGCAGCCGTGTTGAATGAGACAAGCACTGAGAATGTATCACTCAGAAGAATTATCACCGACACCATGGAAATACTTTGTGATCTCATTGGCTTTGAACAAGAAACTGTTGATGAGGAAGGGGAGAACGCAATGGGCACACCCGGCCAATATCGCAAGTCAAGACGAAGAGCAGCCCAAACGCCTGAGGACCTCACATCATGCGCCGCCCTCGCAGATCGGATGAGGGCCATTCTGGAGCACTGCCAATCGATCCTCAGAGATCCTTCATTCGTCCCAATTGAGGAAGTACAAATACGAGACGAGCAAATCATCCAGTTGAGACTGGGCTGGGAAAAGATGGCTGCAAGATGGAAAGGAGCCGTGACCATGATGGATAACTGGCGCCGACAGATGGCCGCGAATGGCGAAGGGTTGTCAGCCAAGGACCTTTCCAATCTAGAATTCGGCAAGAGTGTGGCGATGCTTCCGAATGGACAGCCCGTATTTGGAGCTGACGAAGAGTTATCATCAATATTATATGAGAATAGCAAACTGGAAAAGGATCGAGACGAAGAGCCCGCCTATCAGATGAACGGTGGTTCGCCTCCACACAATACCATGAACGACGAAGAAGAGCGGGATTCGGACGTCGACCTCCTGCCGAAAGCCTCACCGAAGCGGCCTGCTTCAATTTCTCGACGAGTGGGTCTGAATATAGGGAAGCCGATTCGACCGTTACAGGCCATCGATCTCAATCGGAACCACTCGCCGAATCGTGATACGAATTCACAATCACCATGGGGGCAAAGGGTCGATCCTGAGCGGGACCATCGGGATGGTCATTCCGACGCCGAAAATGATAAACTTGCGCCCGTGGAATCCAAAATTCCGCGACAGGTGGGCTTGATATTGGCTAGGTCGAAGACGCATGGAACTAACTTTGGTGTCCAGATCAAACGACAAGAGGCTAGGTTGACCGTGGCAGAAAAGCTTGCCCTTGTTGAAGCAGAGGCACTGGGAGTGCAGAAGGAATCGTCACACGATACCAAGAAAAGAAGGCGGTCAGGTATGAAGAAGACGAGGAAACGTTCGAGAAGAAGAAGCACGTTGAGTCCGGAAGAACTTGCGGCGCTGATGGGTATTGAATAGTTCAATGGCTAGCAGTCGGAGGCAATTTTGGATAAGGTCTCAATTGCTCTGCTGGATTTGAACACTAGCTCTCTAGGTGTCAACCTCCCT
The DNA here is from genome assembly GCF_000835555.1 of Rhinocladiella mackenziei CBS 650.93. NCBI lineage: Eukaryota > Fungi > Ascomycota > Eurotiomycetes > Chaetothyriales > Herpotrichiellaceae > Rhinocladiella > Rhinocladiella mackenziei. The sequence continues at coordinate 801,667 of NW_013550601.1, forward strand.
ATTTGGTCTTGCACCCGTTAGATATGTGATGCATGCTTCTCGTTCACAAGAACAATGCGATATCTTGCCTTTCCAGCATCCATATCAACGATAGCCTTATTGACATCCTTCATGGGAACATTGTTGTTCCAGGTGTGCACGCCTTTCTTTGCAAACAGATCCAGCATCTCCCGGATCTCCTTTGGACTGCCAATGCCGCTTCCGGTGACTTTGATCTTCTTTGCCAGAAGAGAGAACGCGTTGAATGAGGGGATGTTGTCTTCAGGGGCACCGATTTGGACGAATACACCATTGACTCTCAAGAGTTGGAGGTATTGGGGCAAAGGCATCTTCGGGCTAGAGACGGTACTGACGATGATGTCGAGAGAGTTTCTGTGCTTCGTGGCCCAGTCTTTGTCCTCGTCGGTGGCAATGAAGTCGTCTGCACCCATCTTCATGGCGTCGGCCTTCTTGGACGAGGTTCGTGAGATAGCGACAAGTTTATCAACACCTAGGACCTTTGCTCCCATGACACCGAAATGACCCAGACCGCCCAGTCCAATAATACCAACTTTTTTGCCGGGCCCGGCCCCGTATTGCGTCAGTGGTGAAAACGCTGTGATCCCTCCACAGAGCATAGGCGCAGCCACATCGCTGGCCAGAGCGTCGGGGATTTTGAAGACGAAATGAGAAGGCCCGCGCCAGTAATCGGCGTATCCTCCATAGGACTTGCTGCCATCCGGATACTTGCTATTGTAGGTGGTGGTCTGGCCGTTTTGGCAATAGTTTTCGGCGTCATTGGAGCACTCTTCACAGTCGGGTCGAAGACAAGAGAGGCTCTGAGCGCCAACTCCAACACGATCCCCGGGATTGATACCGCCCTCGGCTTTAGATCCGACTCGTACCGCGGTACCGACGATTTCGTGACCGACACAGACGGGGTAAAGCGAGGCACCCCAGCCACTGCGAAGGGTGTGGAGGTCAGAACCGCAGATGCCGCAGTGAGTGATTTTGATGTCAATGTCAGTCTCCTCGAAGGGTTTGGGAGTGTACTCTTGCCACACCAGGTTGCCTTTGGCCGAGTCCTTGTTGAGGCCCATCCAGCCTTGGAACTTGTAGTCTGAAGCCATTTTGAGTGATGTTACAAGTAAAACAAAGGGAGAGGCTTGAGGATGGGAAGAAGAGTAGAGGAAAGATCAGGCTGCGCGCTTGTACTCACACGCGCATGGCCGCTTTCCCAGACATTGGTCTACTCGTAGCAAGTCTTGATTCAATTGTGTTGAGGAGCTAGTAGACCTTTTTATGTACTGTCGGTTCAATTCCACGCTCGCGATAGGTGGTGATAACGAAGATATGATGTACATATTCAGCGCTCTCCACTCTGGTCCATGGCTAGCCGACAGCCCTCGGCTCTAGAGGTGCAGTAACTTTGTATCGCAGGTGTTGCCAATTTTCCTCTAGACGAGCCTCGACTCGTCCAGGGTTGCTGCATGGTTGATTTCTGTCTAAATGAAGGAGCTTTGCGGGATTGTGGACCTTCACTGGCAGGCTGCGGCCGACAAAGCTCAATATCTCCAATATCCTCTTGTATGCCTGTAACATGCTGTGCGTAGAGGACTGTCTAGGAAAGCCGATGGGTTCTAGAAAGGGGTGTCGAACAAAATGCGTTGGTGTGGGGGCATCATCTATTGATTGGCGCGCGTCGTGTTTGTCGGCGGACCTGCGCGCAAATCACCAATCTTTGGTTAGTTACGACTTGTCGTTCATCCTGGAATTGCAGTAGGGCAACAACAGTATTCATTCAATTGGGATCTTACTCTGTCCCATTTGGGCTCAATTTCGTTGATCTTGATCGAAATGCTATGATCAACCTGTTCCGACAACCATCATGAACCGTTTTACGGCCGACTATTCGAGCAGCATCAATTCCACTCCTGGCAAAGAACATCCACAACAACGATCGCATTTATTCTCCTCCAAGCCTCCTGAACATGCCAGCACTACTCCTATCGCCCCCCCTCCTTCTCAAATCTTCGGCAGCTCGACCTTTGGCACTGGCGTCCGGAAGCTGCAACTTTCCCAGCCTTCCAAATCCTCTCCTCCCTTGCATACATCCAAATTCAGTCCGGCCGAATCGCGCACCAAGAATGGAACATCTGCAAAATTGAACGCTAGGTTTCCAAGCTCTTTCAATACATCGGTAGCCTCAGACACTGTGGAGCAAGATGGAGATAGGTACACGGAGGACGATATGGATGAGGGTGATCCGGATGAAACGAACCAATTCCCATCCCCTCGAGGCTTTCAATTAGTCAATCAACAATCCGCGGCTTCGCTCATGAAATTCAGCCCCAACAACGGAAGGGGATCGAGGATATCAGTGTTGCGCCAATCTCTACGGACCCCAAGACTCTCCGCACTCCCACACAAGGGCGATGATTCGGTCGTTCGAAATTTGGCAAAGGAGCTAGGCGCCAGGGCGCGACGCGCACCGCTGACTGAACCCGACGAGGTCATTCTCAGGACAGAGCAGATCCTTCGCCAACTCGACGAACAGGCACAGGACCTGAAAGACGGCGGGAGAATCCTTCAAGCCGTCACTGAACATGTTTTGGAGCTCATCAAGGAGTGGCAACGGTCTGTGGCGGCGGATCGTCCCTCACTTGATAGCAGCGATATAGGTCCACAACCTTCAGCCCCTGCATTTGTCAAGGCCAACTACCTCGCTTCGCTACTTCTGGCGCTTCATCATCCACCGTCTCCGGACCACATGGTCCTCTCCACCCCACAGATTCTTCTGGACTGGCTCGATACCTATCACGTCTCCTATGAACCGTTGTACCGGACTGTTGCGTCGGCCAAACCGAATTGCACGTCCCATGAATTGTTTTGGGACGCCGTCCAGAGCCTGGCGTTGCGAGGGAAGCTGCAAATGGTGATGCAACTCTTTGCCGAAGCCGATTTCAGATATGCGGCATCTGCCGCGGATGATGGAACGGATGGTGCTGGTTACAAGGGTGCCCAGCTCCAGTCGGTGCAGAGCGTCATCTATCGAGCGCGCGTCCTGCTCAATTCATGTCCGGCCATTCAATCCGAGGATTGGGATGTCGCTGGACCTGATTGGGATTTATTTCGAAGCCAAGTAAAATCAGAGCTAGAAAACCTGACCGAGCTTGCCTCTGGCCAGGATGACGACGACACTGCCTCATTCGAAGCGGAGAACTTCGGACTGCGCAAGCTGGGCTTAAATTCACTTGGGAAACTTGGTCAGAAATCTGGATCGACGATTCCCTGGACGATCTTTCAGAATCTCAAAATCCTCTACGGTATTCTCTTCGGGAGTGTCGAGGAGATTGCTGCTCAATCCCAAGACTGGCTTGAAGCGGCAACCTCGTTGACAATATGGTGGGATGGCTCTGCGGATACTTCAGTGGCTCAATGGAGCTTCGATGTCAGCCGCGCCAATGACAGGGCTGAAGATGACAACGATATCTATCCTTATCTTGGCCGACTTCGAGATTCCTTCCTCAGTGTGACCGATCCAAATGACAAGAACTCATTCCAAATCAATGCTATGTCGCCCATCGAAGTGGGTCTTGGTTCGATCCTGCAAGGAAGCACTCAAAGCGCCTTGATCGTGCTCCGTGGCTTGTCTCAGTGCGTAGCTGCGGCGGTGGCCGAGGTTGGCGTAAAGGCCGGTTGGCTCGAAGAGGATCCTCCCGCCAGACCGGCTGGTTTGAGTGAAGAAGATCTTATGGTGCTCAGCTATGGTGCCCCGAAGCAGGATATCACCAAGGATGAGCTGCTATTGGGTTACGCAGAGCAACTCTTTGAAAAGGAAACTCTGCGACTTTCAGATGGTTCTCTGTTTGAAGGCTGGGAAGTTGCCATTTCGGTCATAACGAGATTAGACGATCGCGACGCAATGCATACCGCGGTCGGCAATTTCATCGAGCAACTCCAAGTGGTGACTCAAGAACGGGCCGAGAAGCTCACCAACCTTTGCTCAGATCTTGGACTTCAGGACGAGGCACGAAAAGTGTCCGATCGATTTGGAGATCATCTGGTCAACAATACCACAGAGTATGGAACGGCTCTATTGTGTTACGCCAGGAGTCATGCATCACATAAAATCCGTCAGTTGGTCGATCTACTCATCAGCTACTCCTTGGTGCAGTCCCGGGCGTATCCTCCAGACACCGAAATGGACGATGGTCTCCAAAGTCTTGTCGGAAATCCGAGAACAGCCCTCGCCGACATTGCGGATGTGGACCCGGAAGCTGCAGAGATGCTACAATTCTATCTCGTCGGTTACGCCTGCCTCCGACGATTCTACAACCTGCGTGACGAGGATAACGCGCCGACTTCGTGGGCCAAATCCAACCTTCGACCTCTGGCACGCAGTCGAGCAGCGGCCAAAGCTCTCATCGCTGCAATCAACAGTGCCGCCGACAGCATTTACGGAGGTCTCTACGATCCCGAGCGACAATCGGCCATTCAAGTCGACGGACTCCTGACTCTCTTCGGTGAAGCCACGGCGCTCCTCGCCGTCAATGGCACATCTGGTAAACGCGTCTTGACCACCGAACAGATGTATTCACTCCTTGCCGCGATCGAAGACTTATCGACCGTCTCTTCGCGCGTGTACGATGCTACGGAAGAGTGCCTCCAAGCCGCTCTGCGAAATTTCCACGGCTCGCAACCGCCAAGTCCGCAGGCGATGCTGAAGAAGAGCATGTCGAGTGGGACGAACTCGAGTTTTAGCTTTAGCATGATGGGATCGGAGATGTTGGGTCGCAGTGAAATAACCAGTATGGGCACCGGAGGAAAGAGCGTAGGCAGCAGTGGTGTGTTGGTTCCGCATGGAAAAGGTGATGCGGCAAGAGGGTGGGATTGGCGGTCCAAGTTCAAGGATCGCCATGTCTCTGGACGCGATGTGGTTAGAGTGTTGAGAATGGGATTAGCGGAGGAATTGAGTCTGGCAGAGTTGGAAGGGAGTGTGTGATGAATTGCTGTAAAAGTAATACTTAGTAGCTGATGATGGCGGTGGAGCAAAGAAAGGGAGACATTTGAAGTTTCAGCCTTGTCCAAATTAAAAATATTCAAAATAATCGGTCAAGGCACCTGACCGTCGGCTGGACCATTGATAAATGATTTTTCCTCTTTCTGACAACATCACGATATCTTGGACGTCAATCGTTGATTTCCTCTACACTTTGACGAAGATTTTCGCTGTATATGTATGTATCGAAAATCTCTCTCCACACACATACATACCGAGTTCAAGCGAACTATAACACGTAGAGGTTGGCAAGATCGGACATATCAGAGATGGGGCATTCAGAGTGTCGAGTGGGCCGTGTATCGCTTCTAAGAATGATATCACGGAGATTTTCAAAGAACCAACTCAAGTGGGATCTGCAATGTACAATTCGCAGACAAGGCCATTATTCTTTATCGTAGACGATCGGTTCTATCGAATCCATCTCATAAACCCTTTCTCCTTTGCGGATTTTCGGATCCATTCCGAACGGGGACATAGAGAAATCCGTACGTGCAATGCGGTGCAAACCATACCAACCAAAATCCCTTCATTCCGCATGGGAAAACTCCGAATCATAGAACATAACCAGCTCCGCCCTGAAAGGCGATCTGTAGTCATCGTCTCTCTAGTATTTTCATTTCGTCGAATCTAAACGGGAAGCAGGCCAATCTCCCAAGATCTCGCCCCGCAACGTCGGAAGCAATTCAAAGCTCCTAGCGGTAGACCGGCGGGGTATTGGCATAATTTTGCAGAGGAATTCCGCCTTGTCCATACAAAGGCAGAGATTGCGGGTGCTGCCGATCAGCGTATCCGGGTTCCATTTGACCCTCACGGAAATTAGCCGCAGCAGGGGTATTCAATGGTCCTTTTCGCACTTGTCGGCGACGTTTGAAAAAGAGAACGGTTCCGATAAAAGTGAGCATCAAGACGATGGCGATGGCGAGGAGGATCATCCCCCGGCGGTTGTTATCGGCAAAGTTGAATCCGATGAAACTGTTGATGAGACCGAAAGCGATGGTGCTTGGGCCGAGGACACGATGACCTTTCATGATTTTGGCAGGGGCGCCGGTTTTTTTATAGATGCGATGGCCAATGAAGCCGACCGTCCAGGTGAGGAGGACGAGCCCGGTTACCACAAGACCGAGGATTTGATGGACGGAGTCCAAACTGGGATTGAGGTTGTCCCTTTTGCTGACGGCAATTCCCACACCCGTGCCAATGACGACCATGAGGAAAGCAAAGGACTGAACACCCCAGTGGAGCCAGACTTTTTCGAAGAAACGCAGAACCAAATATCCGGTGGGAAAGACGACCAAATATGCAGCAACCATGAGAAATGCATGGAAAGCGACACCGCCTCGAGAAAGTCCACCGTCGCCCGGCCTTGTATAATCAACTTCGTCGGCTGAGGGGACGGGGACACCGCCAGTGCCAGTGGCCTTCTTGAGATTGAGCTCGAACGAAGCGTATCCTTGGTGCTGGACAATCGTGGCCGAGACATCATTCGAGTTCATATCTCCAACAGGGCCTACGGCCCAAATCATATCTTGATCCTCGCTGTTGATATCGATACTACCGCCATTCCAGGAGCGGCAACCGGTACATTTGGCGTTGACGACAAACGTGCCGTCAATGATGCCACTCCCGTTCAAGACATCGACTTTGACGTCTGAAGTATACTTCGGCTCGACATGGCCCGTGCCGAGACGCGGGCTGAGGGTGATATTGTTTCCATCGTCATTGGCATATGTGACGAACATCAACGCCCCGTCCATCTGACCGCCCAAGCCAAAGGCAGCCCATTCTTGACCGGCGGGAGCAGAGAAGTAGAAGAAGAGAGAGTCGGTGCTGTCGGAGGGCACATTGATGGCGACGGTGACATTATCGTCCGTATCTCGAGAGGTACCGAGGCCGACATAGGTGGATTCAGGAACAGCCGCCTGCGCCGTGAGGAAGAATGCTGGTTAACGTGGTCAGCACAAATGGTACCTTTCTTTACTTTGGATGGGGAGAAGTGGAGGTTATGATCGTGTTATCGAGTCTGGATTACGGAGAAATGTACTCACTAGTCACGAACAGAGGAAGCAAGACCCTGATTCGGGATTGGTAAACAAAGGACATGTTGGAGGATATGAGAAAGTAGACGGAGACAGACAGGACGCAAATAACGAGGAATCGAGAGGAAAGGAAGAATACCCAGACAAAGAAAGAGATTGCAGGTGACGTTGGTAAAGATGGACCTGCAACAAGAGAGAACGTGTGGAAACAGACCAAGACAGAGGAAAGAGGGAAATTAAGACAGAGAATTGAAGTTTCAGAAGCGGCTGAAAAAGAAGACTCGAGGCGCTCACCGTGAACAGGGTCAATGGCCAGTTCGAGATTCATGGTGGGCGCTTATCCACTGGATCGGCGGCAGAGGTGGGAAAAAGACAGGGGGTAGAGCCCCCGTTCACCCATTGTTTCTAAACATAAGGACATCGTTCCTGGGACTGAAACCCCTTCCCCCCATCCCCGGGGGCATCCACTAACCAGCCGCTGAACGGGCTCCGAATGCTTATGTGCATAGTCTTCCTGGTGCTTGTTTTTGTCTCAGCCTCCCTGCATGGAGCCCGTCAGCCAACCACAGCATCTCAATAGGTCATATCACCAGTCATCCGGCATGATCTCCGCCTATGACCTTCCAAGAAACTTTGTTGGTCTCTCTCAGGCTAGGCGCTTATCCCTTAGATCTTTGCTCATCCATATACTGCTCGAGGTGTTCGCATAAAGAGTAGTCCATCTGCTCGCATCTCACCGTCGTCCTTGGCTACAGACGCGGTGACATAATCGATACTCGTTGCCGTGTCCGTCATAAAACTACATTTGAATCTGCCGGTCCTGCTGAAGAAGACGTCATTTTTCAGAACCACTCCTCTTGGATATTCACGAAAAAACGCTGGAAGGCCTCTGGCCGCACAGTAAAATCCCCCACGGATGGTGACCATCCCAAGTCCAACAGTTCATTCGCTTGCATCGACATGTGTTCCGGTGTCCAATTTACTCCAGTCGACCCGTCTTGAGACATGCCTCCTTCGATGATACTGCCGCTTCGTGTTTGTGTCGAATCTTGCGTGCTCCCGGGCTCCATCACCGTGTCGTCAGTGAAAGTCTGATCATGCTCCATACCAAATGCCACTATTGAATTCGTTACCACGTTGTTCGGGTAGTCTTGCATGAAACGCTCCATAGGAGTTGAGCTCGACAAATCCGAAAACAAGACACTGGGTCGGTGCGCCGCCTGTGCCTGTTGGGTGGCTCGTTTTGCCCGAGCCCTGGCCATCAAGTGTCGGATTGGTTTCCACAACATGCCCTTTTGAAATCTGTGGTTCTTCATCATCTTTTCATCGTAAACCGATTCAATGGCTCGCCAGGCCCGATCCACGTCAGGTCCCGGTGGTCGGTTGCAGATCTCCGACAGGGCAAAGGCCACTGACTGCCACTGCATGTATGTTCGGAACAGCCACCCCCATTTGGCCGTATTCTCGTTCTTCTCCAGGAGATGGGAAAATTCAATCACCTCCACCGACGTGATGAACACTCGATCTCGAGTCTCGGGTGGTAGGGGTGTTCCCTCGCCGGTCGAGTTGAACGACCGCGGATGGTGCACCATGAGCCAGATCTTGGCCAGAATCAGTCGGGCCACCGTGGCGGCCACCCAGTAGATGGGATTGCTCATGTCGCAATGTCGCAGATACTTCTCTTCTAGCTTCCGATGACATTCGTCAATCAATCTTTCCTTATCTTCATACGATAACCGCTGAGAGGGGCATGAGTCTCCTCCCGGGGCTGTGAAATTGAATCGTCGTGAAAAAATGCTAATTTCAAATCGGATCAAACAGAACGTCATCTCGGTAGCGCCCTGTCTTTCCGGCGGGCACTCTTTCATGCCCGGAGAGAGATCTTCGTCATTCAGGTTCATGGGAAGCTTGGTGTCATAGAATTGTTCGGTAAAGGTGGGATCCGTCCCGTGGTCCTCCGCGGACCGATTGTCTAGAAGTGACAGTTGCCACCATAGTCGTCGCCGCATCTCCGTGTCGAACGGATTGAGCCCGAAGTTTGTCCCATCCCGATGAATCCCGATCGCTTGCGCGAGATGGATTGCCAGGCCTCCTAGAGCCCATACCACTCGGGAATCGTCGCAGTGCCGCACGAAGATGAGGAAAAAGCACAGTGCTTGCAAGCACATCAGGCTGGAACTGTTCAAAAAATCCGCCCGAGCCAGAGCTTGTTCGGTCGCAAACCGATATTTCTTCAGGAGAACATCCTTGTCTTCGTCGAGCAATTGCTGGCATTGGTCGGGCGTCAAGCTGACCACAGCCCCAAAGTAGATCGCGAACAACAAGGCCTCGGCAGATTTGGAAACTCGGTCCAGACTGCTGGCAGCGTTCATGAGAATAGTTTTGGCGGTGGGGCGATGCAGAATTCGAACGATGGGGTCAACGTTCTCCTTGAACACTTCCCATAGGATGAAGATCTGGCTCGGACTGGGATGTAATTCGCGCAAATCAAGCATGGCCGAGGAATAACCAAAGAGAAAAGCTTGATGGCTGGTCTGAAGGTCTTGCTCCGGGGATCGGTCGTCATCGTCCTCATCGCTGCTGGAAGGATCCAGAAGATATCGCATTTCGGCAATCTAATCATGTCATCGTTAGTCATGGATGGGGCGGGTTAGAATATCTCAGAAGAGAGGGCATAAACGGACCTCGTCGCTCATTCCGGTCCAGAACGCGTTGCTGACGTAGCGACTGCGGTCCTCACTGATAACCAGGCGGCCCAGGTGTTTATCAATCGACTGTCTTTTGGAGTCGGAGCGGTCCGACGTGGGCGAGTCACCCGCTTGTGTATCACCAAAACGTGCTCGGACATCTGCAGAACCCGCAAGGGTCGGTGAGACCACACCATTCTCGTCGACCTGCGCCCCCAAGCTGTGCACAACGCCCTCGAGCCGTCGCAGCCGTGTGAGGAGCTCTGCGTCGGGAGGCTTTCTGGATTTTCTAGGAGCCCGTCCCGGCGCCGGAAAGATGCACTCAATTCCAGCTCTTACACAATTCGCGCAGGGATTTTCTTTGTTACATCGGACTTTGCGACGACGACAGGTCACACAACTTCGTGGATTCAAGCGTGGAGCAGACGTGGTCTGGGGTGGAGCAGGCTCTGTGCTCTCGTCTTTGGGAAGGGCAGGCGTGGACGGGCCGCCGTCTTCAGAGACATCCATGGCGTGTGCAAGGTGGTCACGAATGATTCATGGCCGATCCGTCGAGGAAGAATCGCGTGGGCGGGAAATTGGAAGAAGAGAATGGGAGATGACCAAATTCCATACTCAGAATGGGCGGTACCACCCTTCGTCATCACATACAAAGGATGTAGGGCTGCGGGTTCGCTCATATCGGTGAAGTCATCGAATTGACTTCGGCTCACCTTTCCATTGCTAGTGTAGTGCTACCTCGAATTGCTACTGCACATTACTAAGACTCTGCTACAGGTCGTTTCTGCGGCTTGAGCGGAATTGGCTACAATTCTTTAAATCTCCCGGCTCCGGGGACTTTATGTGTCGTTCGCCCGAACCACATACCGCGCAAAGGTAAATTCCCTCGTTGATGGTCAGGCGTATCGGGCTTACCATGTGTCCTTGTCGCCCGGCTAGAATCACCACTACCGTGCCGGAGGTCGCTCTCCCATGTCTGTCTATCCTCAAACCCAGGGCCAAAAGTACTGTGCCTCAACCCCCCACCACCCATGCAGATCAAATTCCATGCTGCGTTCTTGGAAGCAGAAGAAGAAAAAGAGGTCATATGAGTGATTTATCGACCGGACCAGAGACTCATAACCCCCTCCTTTATACCTTCTCGCTATTCCCTGGCCGTTCACTTTGGCCGACTCAAGATGTGTGACAAACAGCGGTTCTGGTATTGGACACTCCCTGCGAGCAACTTCCAGACAGATACCAATTCCCAAGTGTTAGAACGATACACGAAAGGGCAGGACCTTATCCCTAATACACCTCGCTCCATAAAATCCCAAATAATATTCCCCGCAGCGCTGATGCATGGCCAAACTACGCCCAAAACCCTTCAATCCGTCATACCAATGCTCATTGGCTGTGAGATCTCAATAAAACCTGATCACCCAATTAGCACTGGCCACCATCTTTATTCACCCAGACCAAGACATCGAACGTACGGAATTAACAGCCGACATCGGATCAGGTTCACCGTCTTTAGCAGTGGCAGGGCTTCCAGCACTGCGGTGGTTCACGGGTCCGGACGTCGTGATCGATCTCTCCGAGAAGGGAGGTCTCAGACTCGATGTCGGAGGTGGCTCGACCTTGGTGCGGCATTCTTCCTGCTTATTCGTAGTATTCCCATTCGTCGTCGCGGTCGACTTGGTTCGAGCGTGTTTGTTGAACATGGCGGTGACTCCGTCGGACGCCACTCGGAGAATCGTCTGCATCAGGAGATTCTGCTTAAGGGGCTTCGATAAGTATTCGTCCATTTGCGCCTGAATGCATTTTTCGCGATCTCCCAGCATGGCATGCGCCGTCAGCGCCACGATCGGCGTTCGGGGCAGTCCCGTTTCTTTCTCGTACTGCCGAATTTCTCGGGTCGCCTCAAATCCTCCCATCACGGGCATTTGCACGTCCATCAGCACCACGTCGAACCGGTCAGCCTTGACGGCGTTGACGGCGTCCAACCCGTTGCTCACCACCGTCACAACGTGATTGTACTTTTCGAGAATCTTGATGGCCACCCTCTGGTTGACCTCGTTGTCTTCCGCCAGGAGCACATTGAATGATTTTTTGTAATCCTTGATGATCGGCGTCGACCGGCCTTCGAGAGCGGGGATCATGCAATTGCCCAGGTCAATCAACTGACAGGGAGTCGTCATATACGACGCAATGCCGAGGTCCAGCACCGTCTTCAGGCTGATCGACACGGTTGGGTTCAGGAGCACCATCGGGATATACTTGAACTTGTCGAGCTCTCGCAGTTTGTGTGCCGTCTGGATCTCGTCGATCACAATCACGTCATATCCGTCGGCGGATCTTCCTTTTCCGTCACTGACCGGATCCGGCACGTTGGACACATCTTGCACCACGAGGACCTGGAGACCCAGCTCCTCAATCAACGCGGGTAAACGCTGAAAGAAATTGGACACGCCCTTGTCCACCGCGAGGACCTTGTGCTTTCGGAAGGGATAGAGCTGGGAGCTTATGACACTGATGTCCTCGGTCGCAAATTTGACGATGCACGAGAAATGGAACTCGCTCCCATGACCAAAGTCTGAAGTCACCCACACTTGGCCCCCCATGAGGTTGACCAAACGCTTGGAGATGGAGAGACCAAGACCGGTGCCGCCGAATTTCCTGGTGGTCGAGCCGTCCGCTTGCTGGAACGTGTCGAAAATGAGATCAAGCTTGTCCGACTGGATGCCAATGCCGGTATCGGATACCACAAACTCGAATGGAAATTCGTCGGGCGCACAGTTCGACATCAGGTCTTTCGACTTCTTGATGGTCACCTTGACTTCGCCCTGGTCGGTAAATTTGATGGCATTGCCTACCAGGTTGAGGATGATTTGTCGGAGTCGGAAAGGATCTCCGACGACGTAATCAGGAACCGTATTGTCGACCTCGAAGGCCAGACATAGCGACTTCTCATTCGCCTTGACTGCCAACGACTTGAGTGCGTTGAAGACAGTTCCGCGAATCGTGTAGGGAATAGCCTCGATTGCCATGCGATTCGCCTCAATTTTGGAGATATCCAAGATGTCGTCAATAATGGTCAGCAGACTGTTTGCCAGGTTGTGCACCGTGTTGAGCATTTCTCGTGAATGTGGCTTCAGGTCATCAGTGTCGAGGGTGAGCTGGGTCATGCCGATGATTCCATTCATCGGGGTCCGGATTTCGTGCGACATATTCGCCAAAAATTCCGACTTGGTGCGGTTGGCCAATTCGGCCGCTTCTCGAGCTGCCGTGTTCCTTTGAATGCTGTCCCTCAGGTTCGATATCATCTGGTTGATCTTTCGCTTCAATTCGTCCATTTCTCCCGACGCGTTGACGCTGATCAGTTTCGAGAAGTCTCCCTCAGTCGCTGCATCCGTAATCTCTCCAAAGGCACGAACCTGAGCCGTCAAATTCTCGGCCATGGTGTTGACGTCTTCCGTGATCTCCTTCCAACGACCACTGACATCGTGAACATTGGCTTGACCGCCCATCTTGCCGTTGACGCCCACGTCTCGAGCCACTCTTCGCAGTTCATGTGCGAATGTGGCCAGTCGGTCGACCATGTTGTTGATCGTCACCTTCAACGTGAGGATTTCTCCTTGGGCCTGCACCTCAATCTTCTTGCCCAAGTTACCGGCCGCGATGGCTTGGGTCACGTCCGAAATACCTCGGACTTGGTCCGTCAGGTTGGATGCCATCGTGTTGACGTTGTCGGTGAGATCCCGCCACTTGCCCTGGACGTTGTCCACTTTTGCCTGTCCACCAAGTGTACCGTCGGTCCCGACCTCCCTCGCGACTTTGCTGACCTCAAAGGCAAAGGTATTTAACCTGTCCACCATGGAATTGATGGTTATTTTGAGATCAAGAATCTCGCCTTGAACATCAGCGGTCACTTTCTTCGACAAGTCGCCATTGGCCACGGCGGTGGTGACGGCGGCGATTTCTCGCACTTGGGTGGTCAGATTCATGGCCATGCCGTTCACATTCTCCGTGAGGTCCTTCCAAGTGCCTTCGACATCATGGACGGTCGCTTGACCCCCCAAGACACCATTCGTTCCGACTTCTTTGGCTAAATTGGTCACTTCCTGCGCAAACTGCTGCAGTTGGTCCACCATGTTGTTGATCGTAATTTTCAAACGGAGAATCTCGCCTTTGCAACTGGCGGTCACCTTTCGGGTCAGATCGCCTTTGGCCACAGCGGTCGTGACCATGGCGATATCCCGCACTTGCGTGGTCAAGTTGTCTGCCATTGCGTTCACACTCTTGGTCAATTCATTCCAGGTACCCTGGACTCCATCGATCTGGGCTTGGCCACCCAATACGCCTTCGGTTCCGACATCTCTGGCCACTCGCGTGACTTCCGTGGCGAACGTTCGTAGTTGATCGACCATCGTATTGATGGTATGCTGGAGCTCGAATATTTCCCCTTTGGCACGACTCCGCACTTTCTGGCTCAGATCGCCACAAGCGACGGCTTTGGTGACCGTCGCAATTTCTCTGACTTGATCGGTTAAGTTTGCGGCCATTATATTTACTGTCTCAGGGTTAGTGGAGCGCGAATTAACAAGGGGGAATTGTCGTCCACACCGTTGTCGGTCAATTCTTTCCAGATTCCGTGAACTCCGCTGATTTGGGCTTGACCTCCCAAAATACCTTCCGTCCCGACCTCTCGCGCGACACGGGTCACTTCACTTCCAAATATCTCAAGCTGGTCCATCATGGTGTTGATGGTAACCTTGAACGCCGCAATCTCGTCATCCATTTCGGTGGCTTGAATCTGGACGCGTTTGGACAGATCGCCATTGGCAACCTGAGTGATAATGCCACCGATTTCACGGAGGGCTTTTTGGAATGCCTCATTGGCCTGCTGATGCTTGCGCAGTTCCCGCTCAAGGATGGAAACATCTTCATTCTCCACTCGCATGAATGCTTGTTTAGCCTGCTCTTCAGAATTTCGGAGACCGCGACTGATCTCGGCAATGGTCTCTCTCTGGCTCTTGATCTGCTCCGCCTGTCTTTCGACATGCTCCCGCAGGACGCTTATATCATCTTCGCTGACCGTGCGGCCGAGTTCAGAAGGGCCTAGCGAATCTCTTGCGGCCAGCAGGCTATTGACGCGCCTCGACTGATTGGAGTTCAGAGACGGTTTGTTGGGAGAGACCACGATGGGATCAGTGTATGGCTCTCCCAGAGGGCCCCGAGGCTCGATTGGGCGTGACAAGGGCGATGAAGGACTCTGGAATTCACCTGGCGTGTCTGGCAGCGAACGGCCCACCACGTCTGCTCTTGATTCGAGGTAGTGTATCCGTCTGACGAGGGCGCCTACTTCAGCTTCGAACTCATCCTTGGAGGGACTATCGTCTCCAGGAAGTTTGTAGGACGGCAGCTTCAAGCCATTGGTGGAGGGGTTTGAGTGGGAGCCTCTGGCCAATCCACGTAGAATTGCCGCAGCGGCCGCCAATGTCTCGTCAGGCCGAGACATGGACGATGTGGGCGTCTCTACCAATTGTTCTTCCTCATGGGGGACGATACGAAAGGGTTCGTGGCACGGGCGGTCGATGTGCCAAAGGGCTCGTGTTTTGGGCTGCGTCCAGCAGCGAAGGCAAAACGGCCGCAGAGCCACCTTGCTCGATGGCGATGGCGAGGAAGAGAACTCGTCGACGAGACTTTTTAACGATGAGGGGACTGCTCGATTGAAGGCCCAGGCATAGGTGGTCAGGTGGCTGCGAGACGAAGATGGATATGTGGGATGGCAAGTCAATTTCCGCGTACTGACGGGGGGAGGGCAATTGGCTTGCTGGCAGGTGGGATGGGATAGGACATGCCAAACAGCGACAGCCACGGGTCTGTTATGTGGGCTGTGGAATGAGCAAAAAGACGGCGATAGTGATGGACGAAAGGTAAGAACACCCAAAATTGCTGTTCAGCTGAAGAAGGACAACGCGAGTTGAGTTAGCCGGGCAGATAGATAGTAGGGGTAGGGATGTGAGAAGAGTGGGCGAAGCGAGTTGCGGACAAGGCCACTCACTCGAGTGCCTAGGAACTAAGGGCATGCACAGCGCGAGGTTGTAGATAGTGGGCAAGAAACTCCTGAAAGATCGGCTTGCCTCACCTCACCTAACTTATCTCACTTACCCACACCCACATCACGGCTAACTTTCTAGTTCGCTGCCGCACAGTATGGCGCATTTAAGGATTCGGCAAGTGACTGACCACTCCTCGCCAACCACCCGGGTGTCCCGCTTAGAGAGCGAACAAGAAAGGCATGCCGAAAATGGATCACTCAAGACAACCCACGTCGGGTATTTCAGCCTATGGTTAGGTTTTATTCCAAGTTCTCTCTGGGATAGTATAACAGAGCCATCGGTCCCACTCGACTTGATATTTTCCACTCGGACAATCTCATGGTGACAAAACGCAACGTGCAGTATCTGCAGGACATCCAGTTCTTCAGATCTCTGACCACCTGATCTCTTCTCTCACATCCAAAATCAATCTGGCAGGGACATCAAAACCAAAGTCTTGTCGTGAGCAGCCCGCAGTCGTCAAAAATGGGAAAAGCCTCTAGCGCAAAACGACTTTTGCACATCTGCACCTGCCCACACCATGCTTGGTCCTCATTGGTCGCGGCGAAGCCAGGGTCGCTGTCGCATTTCAACTACGACGTCTGACTCGCCAGACGTCTATAGGTGGTCCATTACTATAGCCAGGAAGTCTTGGGTTAACGGTGCAGCAGCTGGTCTCGTGTTCGGCGGCCCGACATTTTCTCTTCCACTCCCAGTGGGATAGACATCAATGACGTCATTGTCACATCTGGTCCCCTGTCCAGCAAGACCCTGCCCTTGGCCAAACGAAATTCCCCATCATAAAGTTTAGGCCCGGCCCCAAGGGGGACTGGCGAGTCAATCTTACAACACCAATCCCGATCTCGTGGTACGAAGCTAGCCTTGACTTTTATCATCGCCCTAGGCGATCGACAAGAACGGATGTAAAAACCCTTATGAATCTGAAACAGTAGAGGGACCAGGTGGTGATACTCGGCGCGGGCATCATTGAAATCTCTCTTACGCGGTGGCTTACATCCCATTGGCTTCTCTCATATTTGGTACAAATCTCCGAGGTCGTCGCTGGATAGTCTCTAAAATTTCCCATGTCCGTTGTGAAACTCAGATCGTGATCCCCGCTCGCTTCCTGGGGTGAGAGTGTTTCAAGTAGCTCGCCTCCACGAGATCGTCCCCCAATGGATGAAGACGAAGGTTGGGCCGAGGGCCATGATGCAATTCATCGTCAAGCTTGTGCTGACGTCGTTGTTTCGAGGCACGCACGTAGAACATTTGAGGCAATTTTCGCATAGGTATGATCAGGACTACCAGCAGCATTATGAGTAGACAATTTTGAATGGGATCTTTGAGACGCAATTCATTGGTCCGGGGAATTGTCCGGGTGTTGCTGGAGGGTTCCTATACTTTCTCATTATGTATGGTTCAATTCGTTTTCAGTCGTGACTGGCATCACTCATAGTCGCGAATACGGGGAGGGGTTCCGGAAAAAGAGACAACGAAATCGACAAAGTTAGAGGCTGAGTCCCTCCAGCGCTTCCAAAAAGCCCGCAATTGCCCCGGTTCCTAGTAGTCCCTTTGTAGCACCCTCCCGCAGGTTTTGCTTCGTCGTTTTCTCTCTCGAATGCCTCTTCTCATCATCTCGGCCGGTATGACTGCGAGGAGGTGTGCCGTATTGCGACAACCGAGAAGGTGATCTTGCCGGTTTGCCGTCCTGAGAGAGCGGTCTGGGAGGTGGTCCCATTCGGGTTGAAGGTTGTGACATATACCTTGACTGAGGGCTGGGCGGGCCGTATGGCGACGGCTGAGCTTGTGGCTGTCCGACGTAGCGAGGAAACCCCACATGGTGTTGCGGTGGTGCGTAAGGATTTAAAGAGTTGGCGGTATGTATCGGTGGCAGCGGAGATGATTGGCTGTGATGTCCTAGGCTCTGATCCGGAGCTGCCCAGGGTCGATGGCCGGGAGGATGGAAAGCCGGTGACGATAACCTGGACGCTGTCGATTGAGCGGATGTTACCGATGGTGCGCGACCACTGCCTGGTGTCGTCTGGGCTATCATCCAAGGAGGAGGTTGGGCCGGTGCTGTGTACGTGTGAGCGACAGGAGCACCTTCAGAGAATGGTATTTTGCGGCCAGCCGTGGGACTGCCGCTGCTTCGCCGTCTGGGTTTTGGTTGAGCAAGATCGGGTTCCGACGCTGACGATTCTGAGCCCGAGTCGATTATATGGCGTTTCGATCTTCGCTTTTTGGAGCTGGCGCTGCCCGGCGAATCTTCCACATCACTGCTGGCAGCGCTCACACTGGGCTGATAATTCGAGTATTCCTTACGCCTCCGGAACGCCTCATAGCGTGCAGATGCGGAGTTGGGCTTCCGCCAGTCGGTAGTGTTGCCTTCTAAGTAGTAACCACGAGGACTATCTTCTCGCTCTCGATATCGCTCATGGAATGGTCTGTCCTCATCGTCTTCATTGAGATTTTGAACCGACGGTGCAAATCGCCCCCCGACATCACGATTATGTCTTCGTTCACGAACCTCTCGCCAAAGAGTCCATCTTTCGAGGAGAGGGTCAATGGCTTGATTGGACACTCGAATCATGTCCTTGGGAGATCCCTTCATTTGATGGAGGGTCTGGTCCAATTCGCCTAGGGAAAAGACGGGAAGCTTCGCTAGAGCGGTCGAGGGAGCATATTCGGGAGGAGGAACCTCGACTGACACTTGAGAGCTGTCCGTGGCAATCATTGACAAGTGGTCGTCTTGGACTGTTTCGTTGTTAACGATTGCTTGCCTCTCTTCCTCGTCTTCTTTTTGCGACGCCTCGAACAATCGGTCCATTGTGCTCATCTGCCAGTAACGGACGATGACCCCATTCTGTGCCTCGGCACGCTCTTGCTTGATGGCTTCGGTCTTGATGGCGACCTCTTCGGGAAGATCCCTAACAGAATATGTCAGCGATGCCTGCCATCGTTGTGGCATCGATCAAACCTTCGGGAGGTGGATGCCATCAACTTCCCCAGCTGTATGATCTGAAGCATCAAGGATAGGCTCAGCTTCAAGCTCTCGAGTTGCGCTAGGAGATATATGACCCTGTGTTTTTTAAAGCACCATCTGAATCTTTGTTGGATGGTAGGTGACGTTCCTTCCGTAGTGGGCTTGGTGCGCACGCGATCCAGCATATCATTTATTTCATCAAAGACCCTCGTGCTCTCATCTGCCATGGATTTGACGGTTTCGACGGCTTCGCGGGAGTGGACTGAATCTGCGGATTGAAGGACATTGCCGGTTTGTTTCAGCATCAGAGAGAAAAGAGTGACGGTCTTGGAAATACTGTGGACTTCGAGGCCAGCATTGGCGACTTCGCAACTGATGGCATTGAGTATGAGCGACAGCTTGAAGCCTGCTCCAGCAACACCTACGATGGAGGCAATAATACCTGGGGAAATGACGAATCAGCTCGCTCTCTTGTATCTCGTTGCGTTGATTGTCGACTCACCTATTTCCGCCATCTTTGGGCGCGTGTAGGAATCAGCGTCGATTCAAAAGCAAAAAATCACCGCCACGCCACCGGAACAGATGCGAAAATGTGGATTGGTTAGCGAAAGGGAATCATGGAAAGCATGGCGAGCCCCACGATCGCTGTCTGGGAGAGAGGGTACCACGATCGGACACAAGGCTGGCCGTGAGCGCAAGCAGCCATAGGCATCAGGCCATCGCTTGACCGGTTGGGGAAGCGTGGATTTTTCGGTTTTTCACCATTTCAACCACGGTCCAATGATTGTTTTTTGGTGACGAGTGGGCTGAAAAAGTCTGTCATCGGATTGTGCAGGGTGGCAGTGCGGGCACATCATTGGTGGAATGGCGAGGAGAAGGACCACAATTGCGAAAGGCGAAAGAAAATAGCGGTTGATGAGGATGAAGACGGTAGGATCTTAACAATTTGAGCAGCAGATCTTGCAGCGCGGTCAGAACCGAGTCCAGAAATCTCCCATCCCAGGGGAATCTGGCACTCGGGTTGGCCCTTTCTAGGGAACCTCGGACTTTGCGAGTTTGTGCTGTGAGGTGTCGTGTGTACGTAATCACTTCAAGGTTGTGTACAGTTGCATTTCGCATCCGCTGCCGTGCTCACTGACAAGGAGGACCGGACACCGGCAAGTCGGTGCAGCCGCGAATCAGGGTGGCCGCTCGCTTATGGCGTTCTTGAATGGGCGTCGATGAGGTTCACTGGTCTTTTGTAGGCTTGCAGCATCCCTTTCCCTATCCGATGAAGTCGACCGGGGCCTTACTAACTGCGGCGTAGTTGGCCGACCCGAGGACCTGCTGCGCAACCCCTTGACTACGAATTTGACATTATTAGCCACTGATTGCTCAACATTGACAATTCTTCTTGAATCTCAAGAGGCTCTCAAGTATTGGTCCCCAAAACGGGTGCTTCTAGCTAAAGTTCTTGTCGATCTGGAAGTGACCCACCTCTGGATGTCGTTTCGCTCTACTCGCGTGCATCGCCCCGAAGAATGCCAGGGCTTCTAGAACCGCCCCCTCCCTTGCGCAAGCTATTGGCTTATCATTTTTCAACTTCCCGCCTTCACCTACCTTTCTTCAGCTCAACACAGGAACGCCTCAGGTTTCATACCTCGAGAAGGCTTCAGACGGCGTCCCACAGAAACCTTTGACCTCTTCGAAGTCCCTATCGCTAATCACGTTCTCCCGAACGATCGCAGCCTCCGCCGGTGCATTTTCCCTCACTCAAAGCCTGCCCCGAGGCGCCTTCTCACTATGAATTTACGGCCGGAGTGATGGATAAAGGAGAGGGACATGTTTGACAAGATAGCTTGAGATGCAAACGAGGACAACACTGGAAACACCGCAACTATGCGGATCTCAATCCGGGAGCAGCTCGGACTCCTCGTCCTGTTCTGCTCTCTCACATCGCTTATGGTCCTAGCACTGGCAGTGGTATGCTTCATTCAGGCCGTCAAGGTGGACAATACTGACTGCTTTCTCGTGGTGCAGTGGTTCCAAAATTATAATTTCGTCATCAACATGAGGTTGTATGTTCGCATGTTGTGGTGACCAGCCTCACTGACATCCTTTCTAGACTGTCGGGTCTTTCCCTAACGGCTTCGCTGAAGGCGGCCCAATTGTCTAGTACCCTTCTCTTGTACGAGTCGCAGGTCCGATCTGTCTCGACACGAATCGTATTACAAAACGCTCTGGGCAGGTACAATCGAGGTAAACTTTCTGGCGAAATCCGGAGCCCCTCACCCCACATACCACATACCGGCTAACAGTGGCATCCTTAAAGGTAACACTAGTAGCGAGAACTGGGTCCTCAGTCAGAGTGATCTGGAGGGCGCTTTAGCGAATGGATCTCTTTTGGTGCAAGCGACATTATTTCCCAATGCCTTCAACGGGAACACCAGCGCGGTCAATGGGCTGCTCAATGTCACCGCGAGTGGGTTGAGCGGAAGAGTCAAACTGCCGTATGCCTACCCTAATGGCTCTGCTGTTTACCTTGGGGATCCGGGATTAGGGTATCCTCCCACGCTGTATCCCAATCTAACTTACGGACCGCCACTGCCGGGTTACAACTCCTCTTCGGTGTCGTATAACGGCCAAACGATCGACCCCGGCGAGGCATTGATTCTCGGCCCTTTGCCCGTTAATGAAACATATGGTCTCCTATCCCTCACAGTGGCCATGATCAACAACACTTCTCGGTCTGATATCCAAGGCTGGGTGACAATGGTTGTCAATGCAGATATACTGTACAACGTCCAGAACTCCCCTGAGGGACTGGGCAAGACCGGCGAAACCCTCCTTATTGGCCCAGCTACCCCCGACAATCATTACCAGCGGGAGATTCGGGGCTCAACAAAGGATTATGCCCAATCTCAACTTGTTCGATTTGTTCTTCCGCCGCATAGCAATTCCACCCTGCAAGGACGCCACCAAGCTCGAAGTTCCATCACTAATTCAACTACACCATTTCCCATGTCGGAATATCCCGCAGTAGTAGCAGCGTGGACGAAAGACAACAATGCCATCAATAATGCGGGCGCATTCATTTCCACGCGTAATGAAGATGGCACGCGAGTTTCTACGGGATACGCAACCGTGTCCGCAAAATCTGTCGACTGGGTTCTGGTTGTGGAACAGTCACACCAGGAGGTCATTGAACCTATCAACCATCTTCGGGACGTCGTTCTCATTTGCGTCTTCTCTGTGACTGGTCTTCTCCTGGTCATCACGTTTCCCGTGGCACATTATTCAGTCACACCGATCCGTGAACTGCGAGCAGCGACCGCAAAAACCGTGGAACCATATCAACCGGACGATAACAGCGAATATTCGAGTACGATGGGCCCCCTGGCTGGAGGGGAGGAAGAGAGCAGTCCTAACCCGATCGAAGAGGAAACGGCCCGAAAAGAAGGCTTTTTGGGGTTTCTCACCAAGATCGGAATGCCCAAGCAAACTGAGCGGTCCACAACGCCGAGAAGCTTACGTCGCAAGACTTTCAGAATCCCTCGCAAGGTGCCAGAGCGTCGGCATTGGATCACCGACGAGCTGACGGAGCTAACGAGAACGTTCAACGAGATGTCTGACGAGTTGACGATGCAGTATGAGCGCCTGGAAGAACGAGTCAAGGAGCGCACCGCGGAGCTTGAGAAGAGCAAGAAGGCCGCCGAGGCGGCAAACCAGAGCAAGACGCTCTTCATTGCGAACATCTCCCACGAACTCAAGACACCGCTCAACGGCATTCTTGGGCTTACCACGGTTTGCATGAACGAGGATGACCTTGGAAAGATTCGGACCACTCTGAACACGATTTACAAATCTGGCGATCTGCTCCTTCATCTGTTGACCGATCTCCTCACGTTCAGTAAGAACGAAGTTGGTCAGCAGCTTTCAATCGATGAGGCCGAATTTAGATTGAGTGACCTGAGCACGCAGTTGATCCCGACCTTCGAGAAGCAGGCCCGAGAAGCGCAAGTCGACCTCAAGATTTTGTTTCTGGGAACAAATGATGCCTTTGGGGACGCCTCTGACTTCTCGGGCGATAGATTATATGGCCCAGTTGGCACAGGGCGTGTCAGAGATATGTGCCTGTGGGGTGACAAGAATCGAATTTTGCAGGTATATATCGTTCACTCGAATGTGTAGCCAACTTCACTCACTCATGTTAGGTTCTGATGAATTTCGTGAGCAACAGCCTCAAATTTACACCGGCACACGGCTCCGTCACCGTTCGCGTTCGTTGTACTGGACTGGTTGAAGTCTTGCCTAGCCGAGCAGGTAGTGCGCGGAAGTCGTCTCTGAATTCACGAAAGTCGAAGTCGTCTAGCGCGAAGCGGGTGCGGATGTCGGATGGCTCACTTGCCATCCCAGACACGCCCGATAACGAGAAATCCCACTCAAACTCGACCTCTCATGGAGACCCAAAACTCAGCATCAACGTTGCAGGGGGCACCACACACATACGCAAAGTTGTCGAGCGACAGAGGTCGATGTCTCCACCACCTTTAAACACAAAGGATCTCAGCTTTGAGTTTGAAGTGGAAGACACTGGTCCTGGAATTCCACCTGACCAGCAAAAAAAGATCTTCGAACCATTTGTCCAAGGCGATCTCGGTTTAAGCAAGAAATATGGCGGAACTGGTCTCGGCCTGAGTATTTGCGCCCAACTCGCAGCTCTCATGGGAGGTGACATATCTCTGGACAGCACGGTGGGAGTAGGCAGCAAATTTACCATGAGAATACCCCTTCGTTACGTTGCGGAACGAAGTCCGTCAATGACATCCTCCATGCACAAATCGCACTCCAAAGCAAGCAGTGTCGTGGAACAGACATTTCATGATCCTGGTGATTCGTCGATGCTCAACCATACCGATTCCACGGCGTCTTTAGGTTCAATGCGCGATGATAGGCTGGGACAAGCTAAATTGGCAGATATTCCCCGGATCGTTGGTTTTACGCAGCCTTACGTGGCGAAGGAGGCCAAAAGCAGCAATTCTTCGGAAGCCAAACTCAACGAGATGAAGAAAGTCGAAAGTGAAGCTGCGCAGAAGGGCAGGAAAGTGCGAGTTCTGGTGGCGGAAGACAACAAAGTGAATCAGGAAGTCGTCCTCCGGATGTTACGATTGGAGGACGTTTATGGTGAGTTTGACCAGTAAAGTTTTCCAATGGAGTTTCTAACGAGTCCAGATGTCACCATTGCAAAAGACGGACAGGAAGCATTCGAAAAGGTTCGGGAGTCGATGTTTAGCGGTGAACGGTTTGATCTTGTGTTTATGGATGTTCAAATGCCCAATCTGGACGGAATTCAATCGACAAGACTCATCCGGGGAATGGGCTTCTCCGCGCCCATAGTAGCCCTCACAGCATTTGCGGAAAAGTCCAACGAGGATGAATGTATGGCATCGGGAATGGATTATTTCCTAGCGAAACCAATTCGACGACCGGCTCTTAAACAGGTTCTAAAAAAGTACTGCGCAACCATCCCAGAAGAGGAAAATGAGGGAAGCTCCGCTGCCGCGGATTCTTCAAAGGAAAATTCAGGGTCACAACGGCCAAATGGCTGCCCGCCGCCGTTGGCTCCAGAGTCGAAAGATCCGGTTGTGGAGGCAAACGACTCCACTAAAGCCTCTCCCCTATCATAAACATACCCCAATACCCTAAAATATCGTTTTCGGGAGATCGAGGACAAAAGCATTATTGCGGATGGATGTGGCGAGAGAACCCAGATGTCTCTCCATTATCCAAAAAATGACTTTGAAAGGGTTGGGAAGCATTATTTGTCTGCGCTCTGTCATCTTCAGTCACGCAGGCGCTTGAAAAGGATTTCAAAAATTGGGGGGGCCTAAAGGTGCTTTGTACGAGGACAGCGACGGCGCGAGGCGTAATATTTTCTTTTCGACGGGGAGTTCACGTCGATTCAGGTGTTGTCAATTGGTAAGGCAGTGTCAGGGTTCAGGGTTAGGAAAAGAATCGCGACGATCAAAGGGTGTTGCTGACGCAACGACTGGGAGCTTATGATACAGGAGAGGAAAGAAGAATTGGTCATGGGCTTGCATCCTGTACCGATGAGGGTCAAGGAAATATGCATTGATCTGATTAAAGGCAGCAGTAGTAGCGCATTGCAACAAACAGGATGTCACCACCATATATGAATCTTTGATTTTGATCATGTACTCATCGGTGAGATCGTCTGGGGATCTGGTATGACATAACCCACTGTCCTCTTGATCCATGGACTGCGACCACACTCCTAGTATAGAGAGAGCTTCCTATTCCCTCCCTGCTCTCTCATTCCTTTCCCTCGGTCAACTCACGCCTCGCGCCCTTATTGTGCCATCTTCCATGAATGCTGAGCTGTATTCATCTTCGACGACCGATGTCCACCCCTGAACAATTCACAGCTTTCTTCCATACGTCTCTCAAGAGCAAAGGAGGCCAAAGAAACCACTAGCAGGCCATTCGACCCCCGATCAATATCAAGATTCGCAACTGAGACGACGAACGCCTGGGTCAACGACTACAGTGCCGGCGAGATTGAGCATCCAATCAAGACTTTGGAGAATGCTATCAAAGAGACGCAGTCAGACCGGGACGCTATCCAAGCGGGAAACTCTGTGGTACATTGGCTCAAGTGTGATACACGTACCATGGACAACATGGAGCTCCATCTGGTGAGCGAGAGAGCAGCTAAGCTCGGATTACCGCTGATCTGTCTGTATTGGTCTCGCTGCAAGACTTTGCAGTTCATTTGACCATCCCTGGCCAAGTGCACATCATCCTCCGCAATTTATAAGCCTGTCGTCAAGAGGAGGAATTTGCTCAAAAGACTGATGGAGCTCTGTGCTGGCCTGGACAAGGAAATCTCGTTCAACGCTGTCCATGGCACATGCGTCATCGAACCTGGCGAATTGACGAGCGGTTCGGGCAGGCAAATCTTGGTATACAGCCCGTGGCATCAAGACTCTAGATGCTTTCCCCCTACTCACTACGAATCCGGCCAACGTACGGGACAAAATATCCCGAACTCTTCAGCTATGAGGTTGTTGAAACACCTGCCTCGAAAAACTTGTCTGAAGAGGAGGAAAAATTCCACAGTATGTGGCCATCTCGAGGACATACAGCTTATAACCAACTCAAGAAATTCCTCCTTGAAACAATCAGCAAATACGACAATACGAGAAAACAAACTCCTCGGCCAATGGCACGACTGCGTGGGACGCTGTCGGCGCAGAGAGTTGTTCGAGAAGCTGGCGAGGCTGTGCCTCAAAAGAAACTAACCGATGACCGCAAACAAGGGACACTCCATGTGGATTTGGGGGAGTGGCATGGCGAGACATTTACAAACATGTGCTCTGCCATTGGCCATATGTTAGCTGACCGCATTTTCAGCATAAAGAAACCCATTCAAGCCAGAATGCTGTAATATTGAATGGAGCATGACTTGGACCGATTCCGGAAGTGCAGAGGCCACGACATGTCTTCCAATTGTTAACGCGGGCCATGCGTCAAGTAGGATACACAGGATCCGTACACAACTGATCTCGCATAAGTATGGTCTCATTTTCTAACCAAGGACCTCACGATTGATTGGCGGAAGGGGGAACCACGGTGGGGTTGGAGTTCAGGGCCAGCTGCGGTGTCGACCCATGGCCATACTTTTGCATTTTTCAATCCCTTGCTTCAAAGCAAGAAATTCGATCCGCAGGCGCGGTTACATCTGCAAATGGGTCCCGAGCTGGGGAGTTTCTTGGGCTCCGTCGCGATACAAAGCAAGTTCTAGGGAGAAGTTACGTCATGACAAGGGAGTTGCCCGGGTACATATCGAGAGATAGAGAACAAATTTTGTAATCAGAGATTGGGATGACGAATCCTGACCCTTGCCTCGGTGTGGAAAAAGAAGAGCTAAGGGGCTTGAATTCAACCAAGCCTGAGCGCCGCAAAAGCTTAATCCGTGGAAGGTTGTCTCAGGTGATGCCGGGAGCAGGGCTGGCTGGAAAATAAATTATGGGTGACTCAGAGCCCAACCGTAAAGGTATGTCGAGTGTGATCAGAACCTCCGTATGATGGAGATGGTAGCTCGGGACAGAGTTTCAGCAGTACGCGGACTCTCTAACATATGTAGCCTGCGGAGTTCTTTATCAGCTAGAATGGGGCACGCGACAGCGGTCTTACGTGGCCGCCCGTTAGCCTCGTTATTAAGGAACCTCTCGAATTTGGTACAGTACGTACTCACGAGCCAGAAGCTGGGCTACATACTACTTACGCTCCGAATCCCCTACCACCCAGTCGGACGCGTATGCTTGGAACAGGACCGAGGAGTCTCTTCAAAGGTCTAGCCGGTTTAAACGTAGGGAGTTGGTACCTTGTACACACGAGGTTGTGAGTATCCTCTACTCACTGAGTCCAACTCGCCCCCAAATCTCCACCCACGCCGCCGCCGCTGGAGGCTGAGAACTTTTCTCGCTGCGTTGTTGGAACCAGCATCGATTACGAATGCCTCTCTGGTCTCTTGAACTATTTTGCTAAAATTATCTACCCATGATATAGCGGAGTCTGGCCAAACTTTTCCTTGCGAAATGAGCACACGACCACCTTCCTTTCCCGCAATTGAATCAACATCCTCCTCCAATTTTGGAAACCTCACCCAAACTCGATTCCTGGCTAGTGGAGGACACTTCAACTTGTAATTGAACTTTGCACCGCGACCTTCTTCCCACAGAAATGCCCTCCCCGATTCACGAGCCATGATTCCTCGCGCCGCGGCAAGACTTTGCCTGGCCATCCTCCTCGTTCTTCCGGTATGCCAACATACAGCTCTGGTCCGAGGCGACGCCGATTTTCTCGATGTACGGACCAATCTAGAGAAAGACCGGAGTGGAAAAGGTGGAGACCCAAAAGACAAATACTTCCATGAGTCGACTTTCCATCCTCACTATGACGGCCGCTTTGCCGCCAACCAGCTGGGCAAAGAAGACCGACTCCCCCATCTCACCGCTCTCATGCAGACTTTTCTGGCGACTATGGCGGACATTGGTGCAGAAACCTGGATCATGCATGGCACATTGCTTGGATGGTGGTGGAACCAGAAGATCTTGCCCTGGGATTCGGACATTGATGTCCAGGTGTCCGAACCTACAATTGCTTTTCTGGCCAAATATTACAACATGACCGAATATCACTTCAAGCTACCCGGAGTCAAGAACGGCAGGACATATTTAATGGAGATCAACCCCCATTTTACCATTCGAGATGTGGAGGATAAGTTGAATGTAATTGATGCAAGATGGATTGATACCCAGACGGGCCTGTTCATCGACATATCCACTGTTCGAGCCAATGATACCGCCAGAGCAGAAGGAATTCAAGGCGCGCTCATGTGCAAAGACAAGCATAAATACTTGGTACGTCTCTGTGGAAAACCTTTCGGTGGATGCCGATGCTCATCCCATAAACAGGAACAAGACATTTTCCCCCTCCGAGATTCTTTCTTTGAGGGGATCCATGTCAAGATACCATTTGAATATGCGTCTCTTCTAGAGGAAGAGTATGGAAGGAAGGCACTTACCTTGACCACATATGAACGGTACGTCGTGGTTACACGGACTGACGGTCCTTCGCTGATTTCCCTTTCTAGCCATAAATTCAATCAGACAAGCAAATTATGGGAACCGATCCAAGATACAGCATCACCTCGGCCGGCGCGACCCATGCGAAGGCCGCCCATGCCTGAGCATGCCTAGCTCATGACATGATGAACTCACAGTTTGGTTGCCCCAAAATTCTTTATTCTCTCCAGCATAGCGATGGTGTTGGATATTCGGAACCTGCCCGGTGTATTTGGGGAATTGTACCCGCCTTTGGGACACTACTCACGTGTGATTCATGGCATTCGGTGGGGGACTGTATTTTTAGGGGGGCCTTCGTATCCACCAGACTCGGCTTCTCGGCTCCAATGAAGACGAAAGGGGACCTCACCGGTGACCCAACACCAATCCGATTGCTGGCAACCCTGGCCGAATGTGCAGGCATTCTCCAACCATCAACCCCTCTTTTCATCTCTTTTTTTTTTTGTCTCTACACGCCCGCCACTACAAACGAGCCTGTTCTAGTGGAACCCGGGCAAACTGCGCCTTTTGATGGCTACAAGTGCAATGTCCCTATAGCACGGTGGACACACTTCCTCTCGCCCTCGTCTTCTCTTCTTTCCTTTCTTCGGTGACACGCAGATTTATTTTCCATGGCTCCACGGCGTCGCTCTCAGTCCTCAAGCCATGGTCAAAGAAGCGAAACGGGCACTTCCGTTGCCCAAGCAGCAACTGTTGATTCTCGCAGTATGCCGCTTCGCAGAGCCCGTTGCAATGACTTCGGTCTATCCGTACATTGTGCGTCCCTTCTAACGTCCCACAAATTCCCATTCACCGTGCCGCTGACTAGATCAAGCCTGAGATGATTCAATCCTTCGACGTCCGAGACGACAGTGTTGCCAAATGGGCGGGCCTCATGTCGGCCGTCTTCTCGTTTTCGCAATGTTTGACCGGAATCGCTTGGGGTAGGGCTTCCGATCGCTTCGGCCGCAAACCCATCATCCTCCTCGCTTTGATCTGTACCATGATCTCCAGTATCCTGTTTGGATTTTCCAAAAATTTGGTCTGGGCTTTCCTCACAAGATCAATGCAAGGTCTGTCGAATGGAAATGTTGGGATTATCAGGACAGCGGTCGCGGAACTTGTTCCACAGAAGGAATTACAGCCTCGAGCGTTTAGTATAATGCCCTTGGTTTGGAACATCGGAAGTATATTCGGGCCCTCATTCGGTGGCTCCCTCGTCCATCCTGTCGACCGATATCCCGAGGTTTTTGGGAAATTCAAATTGCTCCAGGAATATCCTTTTGCCCTGCCGAATCTGCTCATCAGCATCCTTTTCCTATGTGGCATCTCTGCCGGCACCCTCTTTCTGCACGAAACCCTGGAGGAGAAGAAAAATCGCCGAGACTATGGGCTCCTGGTGGGCCAAATCCTCACCAGCCCTTGTTCGCGCAGCACACGCTCACGCGCCAGGTCGTGGTCGAATGCTGACGAGACAGACCCGTTCCTTTCCGGAACATCTAGCGAAATGTCGACGCCAGCCTCAACTCCCGTCATCAAGCTATCCAAGAAGGACCCAGGCTGGAAAGAGGTATTTTCCCGACAGTCCAACATCAACCTCGTCGTTTACACGTTCCTGGCCATGCATTCGGTGGCCTACGACCAACTTCTACCGATTTTCATGCATTATCCGGTGCAATCTCTCCGAGATCCTCACGTCCACCTGCCATTTAAATTCGCCGGTGGGTTTGGAATCGATTCGAACAGGATCGGCTTACTTTTCACCGTCTACGGCATTTTTGGCATGCTCATCCAGTTTTTCGTTTTCCCGACCTTTGCGCGGAAGTATGGCGTTTTGAATTGTCTCAAGGCCTGTGTTTTGACTTTCCCCCTGGTTTACATTGCGACGCCTTTTACGGCGTTGTTACCGTCGGATTCAAGCAGGCAAGGAGTGGTGATGGTCTTGATGTTGGTGAAAGGGTTTTGTGGCATTTTTGCATTCCCATGCTCGACTATACTTCTCACGAACAGTGCGGCGAGCCTCAAAATCTTGGGAACCTTGAACGGCGTCGCGACGAGTATCTCCGCTCTAGGTAGAGCTGCGGGGCCGGCTTTGGCTGGCGCCACATTTACCGGCGGCGTGGAAGCTGGCTACGTTGTGATTTCCTGGTGGACTTTGGCTCTGGTCGCTCTCATTGGCGCCGTGCCA
The DNA here is from genome assembly GCF_000835555.1 of Rhinocladiella mackenziei CBS 650.93. Classification (NCBI taxonomy): domain Eukaryota; kingdom Fungi; phylum Ascomycota; class Eurotiomycetes; order Chaetothyriales; family Herpotrichiellaceae; genus Rhinocladiella; species Rhinocladiella mackenziei. Next base: position 832,317 of record NW_013550601.1, read on the forward strand.
GTGTGGTCTTTGATCGAGATGGAGGGTTTTGGAGGTGACCAGGATGATGACGACGAGGAAAACGAGGACGATGAGGACGGTAACGCAAAAGTGTCGGCCACTGGTCCCACGGCGGCTCAATCGAGGAAACATTCCGCACCTGAACCGGTCGAGGACGTCTTCATGGACGATGACACTCTGCCCGACACCGACTACTTGACTCCAACCGTATCGAGAACTCCTTCTCGTCGTCACAGTGTTCATCTTCAGCGCGTTGCGAGTCCCATTGGATTCGGTCCAGGCGTCGTTCCTCTCGGAGCTAGAAGATACAGCAGTGACCTGGGGGCCACCCGGAGTGGTCTGGGTGTTGGAGGCACGAGTTACTATTGAAGGAAGCCTCAGTGGTTGCAGACACCCGACACGATATCCCAGGATGGACACACGCATTAGATATACGTACAGAAAGGCAATCAGGACCAATGAAAAGTTCGAAAACTCTACTTGCCATCGGTTTCTAAGCCCAACGCATAGTGATACTCATGCACGAGCCGCTGGATTCTCAAACGCCAGCCTGATACCCGATCTGACTTCGCTTACGATATCAGCCGCCGTCGTGACTGTGTTCACCAAACCGACGCCCGCACCAGCCCAGACGTTTGCACGATTCGTAGACCCGAACCCTTGGTCTGCTCCCTTGACGGCTTCGTTGTGTTTTTCTCGAATCTCTTCGATAGCCACGCCTTGCACGTGCTCCATGTAGCTCTTGGTCACTAGACTGCGTCCGTCGTACTCTTCCGGCCAGATGTTAGGGCCCTTGACGTTGTCGAACAATTTGCTCCGTACCGTGCTCATTCCTCCGTCTCGTGCTGCGAGAACTAAGTCCCGATATCCCGGCGGCACGGCCGTTTCCTTCGCGGCGAGGAACCTGGTCCCCATCACCGCGCCTTTCGCGCCGAGGGCAAATGCCGCTGCGGCACCGCGCCCATCGGCGATACCACCCGATGCAAGAAGGGGGATATCGCCGTATCCGTTCGCCGCCAGCGTGTCAATCGCCTCGGGAATCAGCGAGACGATACTGGCACCATTCTCGAAGCCGTGCCCGCCGGCATCCGAACCTTGCAGGACCAACGCGTCCGGCTTCGTCGACTTCGCTATCTCGAGCGCCGCACTCACGCTGCCCACCTGCACCCAGATACGGGTGTCAGGGCAGACCTTTCGACTCTGCTCAGCCCAGGCGGCGTAATCGTTTCGCTCTTTGGCCGCGAACAGCCAGATCACGGCCGGCGGGTTCTGGGCCAGATGCGGCAGCATGTCATCAATGTTGGTGATGAATGGTAGCATTCCTATGCCGATGGGAAGTGTTTTACTGCTGCTTGTGTCGAGGGTTTTGCTGGTTTGGAGCAACTCCACGGCGGCGGAGAGCTCTTGCTTCAGCGTCCCTGGTGTGATGGTGCCGATGAAGCCGAGACCACCTGCTTCGCTGACGGCGACGGCGAGCTGGGCACCGGCGAAGCCTCCCATCGGTGCGTTAGCGATGAGGGGAGCGGTTGTCCAGGGAAGCTGAGTCAGGAGAGAGGGAGGCATGGCTGATAGTGGGCTAGATGTGTTGGGTCTTTTTGGATGACTCTTCTTCAGAGAGGTCGGGTGTGTTGTGAATGCTGAGAAAAGGAACAACCTTGCTCTCAAACACCTCGGACCCAAGGGAAAAATGGAAGTTTATACTCCTTAGCTCAGCTCAGCTTAGCATTTTTGGTCCTTTCTTATTTGATGCCTTGACTTTTCGAGTTTGCTGCAGCATTGTAAGGTGAAGGATTCGGACGCTCGAATCTCACTACACAAGGTATGAACCATGTTCGGATTAGCCCACGGGAAACTTAAAATGAAATAATGAGAGGAAATACCAACAACTTATGAAATCCATAGGTCCCGCGGAGAAGAGAACGAGCTCACGCGATTGTCAGGAACTCCCCCCTTTGGGCCTTTAGCTGACCGCGTTTACCTCTTCTTGATATGACATCGTGCTTACTTGGATTAGATCATGCCCGACATACCCTGTTTTAGGCATCCCGCTCGTGACGGAACTTGGCCAGTTATATTTGCTCGGTTGTGATCTCTCAATCTGGACATGTCGTTTTCGCGGAGGGCCGGCGGCGAAGAATGTTTATGAATGGTGGTATGGTTCAAGTTTGGGCCCATAGCATGGGAGATGGCATTACTGTCACACTCTGGTGTTGATTAGTTCTACGAAGGTGGAACGAATGAAGGCGACGCCACCGTTGCGGTTCATGCCGTGCATGAACAATTAATGGGCTAACAACTTTGTGGCAGCATGCAACCTCTCCTCAATAATACTTGCCCACCGTTGAGCATTCGTCAAGTTCTTGTCCTCGAAACTCTCCACCAGGCCCGGATACGTTGCCCCAGCGTACCCGGTCCATCGACCCGGAGCGAAAACCACATGCTTGAACCAAGGCCGGCCGTCTAGACCGCCAGGGAAGAGGAACCGTCGCTCCACGGCTTTGTACTTTTCATTCGCCTTGCGAACCTCATACCAGAGGCGTACCTTCTTCCACCATTGCCACCAAGGCAAGTCCTCTTTCAGGCGTTCTGTCAAATCAGTCGTATACTCGTCAAAACGGGTGGCGACTTTGCGGAGTTTGGTCGTGGCTCTGTCAAGAGCGTGGAAGTTGAAACTCGACTTGCTGAAATACTCCTTCGATATTTCCTTGACCTCATCCAGATACGTTTCGAGATCCTTTGCATAGTCTGCAGCGCTCAAGGACAGAACCGGCGTCTCACACAGCCGGGCTGCCAGAAGGGCCCAAACCTTGCTGATGGCTACGTGATAGTGCCACCCTTTGTCGCCGAACATATCCATCCAGCGAAAACTGTCGTAGTTAGAATGATAATGGTAGACCGCGTCATTGGGGCCATTCCCGAAACCGAGGTCTAGCGAGGGGATTCCCGCAAAATCCTGAAAAGCTGTAAAATCGCTTCCCGAGCCCATGGTTCGAATTCGACCATCCCAGACGTCGCCCACAGATTGTCCTTGAGTGGTCTGATTTGGTGAGGGCACCAAGTGAGTGACTTCGCCGATGAGTTTGTTCAGGAGCGGAGCGGCGGCGGCCTCAAAGCGTTTGCCACGGGTCCCAACGTCCACGTTCAAATAAGCCACGGCACTGGCAGACAACCAGGGGAGATACTCCTCTACCCATTCGGTCGATCCTAGGAGGCCATACTCTTCGCCATCCCAGCTGGCAAAAACGATGGTTCTCAGAGGCTTCCAGCCTGCCTTGAGGGCTTCGCCGAAGGAGCGAATCACTTCATTCATGGCGGCAGAACCGGAGTTAGGATCGCCGGCGCCTCCAGCAATCCACGCATCTCGATGATTGCCCAAGACCACCACCTCATCAGGGATGGTGCCATTGATCATCCCAATTACATTCCACAATGGAGTGGTGACGTAATCTTGCTCGTTTATCAGATTGAGCACCACATCATCTGGCGAGGGACCAATGTTGTAGTCCACGCCCTTGTAACCAAGACCTCCGCGCCAGTCGTCGTTGAAGTCGCTCGCGTTGAGCCCATGCCCATTCAACGCCCTGAGTAAGGGAAGTGCGTCCACGTACGAAATGGGAAGGGACGGTATTTGGGGAGTTGAGCCGTGTGGATCGACACGGGGAACCCCGGGTTTGGAAGGATAACCTGGCGTAGTCGGATCACCGGGGAGGACGCCTGCAACGCCTATTAGAGTTAGTCGGCTTCGTGATAAAACTGGACTTACTGAGAAACTGCGTACTCCCTCTTTGCACACTGCTTGGGTTCCGCGCAGGTCCATCCGGGTACGTTTGGTAGCCATTTTCTTCTGTCATTTCGCCGTCTTCTTTTGGATCGGTGTAGATGACCATTCCGACCATACCCAACTCCTGCGCCCGCTTGACTTTAAGTCCTCGAAAGATGCCACCATATCTCGCCAGTGCAATCTTGCCTTTCAGACTCACATTTGCTGCCTGTAAATCTTCAAAGTCCTGAAATGTCCCAAGGTTGACGTAGACATAGGGTGCCGTGACATTACCACTAGCGGAATAGCCATGAAAAGTCGGAATGCGATCCGTCAGAGACGTAGTCGGGTCATCTTCAATCGTGTCTTCTTCCAGACTGCACTCGAACTTCACTGTGTCTCCCTTCAGCAAGGCCAATCGATGTGACACTGGATAGTTGAGATATATGTCATAGGCGACAATTTCCGACTTGACCCCAAACTCCTCCCATCTTTCTCGCGTCCATATCGCTTGACTCAAATTCTTGCCGGCAAGATGAGACCCGGCGGTATAGTATTCGCTCCATGATCGTACCTTGTCCTCATCCGGGGTGGCGGACAATATCTCTTGAAGCTCTTCGAAGCTTATGCCCGTGCTTTGGGGCCATGACTTTGGAAATGGTCGTGACCAGGGTAGATAGGACGATACAGGATCATGACCACGAGGGAGAATGGCGATGGGCAGGAGGAAGCAGATTACTATGGCGATGAGAGTACTTCCAAGAGCGATCGAGCAGAACCGGCGCAAGGTACTGTGGCGATATCTTGGGCGTCGTCGACTTACGGCAACAGGTGTGATGAGAGGGGTGTGTTCATCCATGGCCAGTTCATTCTCATCAACACATAGAAAGAGAAATATGCGCCAGGGCAACCTGTGCCTAGCCTTTTTGAATATGATTGACTGGCGCAAGTAAAAGAGAGAGACAATACACGGCCTCGACAGCCCCCCTCGCTAATTTAGGAAAGTTGGCCGATGGTCGCCTCCTGGGTCCGGGCGATTTATCAATCCTTCTCAACCATAATACTCCTTGGATCCAAAGGCTGCTAGATTCTAAAATGTTTAGCTTGCCTGAGACTGTGCCCAGAAGCCGACGATTGATGATGGTCCTCAATTGGAGTTCGCACGAATCTGTCACGGATTGGGTCCATGCCGGCTCCGCAGAGTGATACCACCGTCCTCCAGACACATGGCTTTCCTCTCAACCTTTCAACTATGCATGCCCTCCCCTCGAGAGAACTCCTGCATCTGTCCCTTATCAGCAAGAGCTGGTAGCCAGGAAACAGGTTTGCTAACATACAGTACATCCCGCAGTTGCCACAGAATGAGTACGTCCACGTCATCTCGCTATCCTGAACGGTAGCGTATGTTTTGGGGGTTCCTATTGTGAACTTGAAATTTCCATCTGGCATCAGGATGTTCGTGGTGAGGACACCACCAGTAAGGTGCCGGTAGATCATGTAATGGCAGATGGCCTGCAGTCGAATATGAGTCAAGATCTTGCTCGAGTGGGAAATCATACCTTTATGACGGGCTCTCCGATGTACTCGTACTGGAGTTGACCACAAAGGCGCCCTCCAGTCGGCATGGTGTGAGCTGTTGTGTGGGGTACATCTTGATGGATGAAAAGATGGTTCGAAAGTGGTGAAATCGCTTCGCTGAAGAATAACTTTTTATTCATATCTCCAGATTGTCTGACAGGAACTACAGTACAACACCACTGCTAGCCCTCCTCCTGTTTGACGCCGAATACGAGGCCATTGAATGGAGGAGGCCATACCCTATCAACGTGGACACTTACATCTATTGCCAATTAAGAAGGAGCCCGAGTCACCCCGTTGCATGAAATCACCTCAGTATCCGAAAGGCGTACTCAGTTTTCTCAGTGAGCACTTCGACCTTCAAACGTCGTCGACCATTCCTGGACCTTTCTTTGAATGCCACATCGATCCGACTTTACAGTTACACTCTATGCTTGGGAATTAGGAGGTCAATCCCAGAAGTTCTCACTTCTCCCGGATGATGCATTTGGTCTGGAATCAGCAAAGATCCTGCAATACCGACACCCAATAAGCACTTGATCATACGGCTGAGCAAAGACCATTCGATCTTCCCTCGGCCTCCTATCTATCTTGAAGGCAAGGCTTCCATACGGACCGCCACATGACGTCTACTAGGCCTGCTTATCTCCGTTTTGATATACCGATTTTCAGGAATGCTGGAGTCTTGGACATTCATTGGGTGCAAAGGTTATTCAATTCGAAAAGGATGTTGACCATAACTCCTTGGGAATCTCGACACACAAGAAGTCTAATCCTCAAACCCGTCTGGAATTTACTATGAGGGTTCTTCCATCGTGGATAACACTCTGCGAGTAGTCAGTTCCGGGTCTAACGGGGACGTGAAATATCTTGAAGACGCCACAGTCGGGAGTCTCACCGATTCCTTGATGCGGCTAGAAAGAAAAATATTTTCTGGGACAAGTCATAAGAGACGGACGGTGGCACTCCTTGAACCTCGACCACGGGCTAGATCCGAAGCGTGCCATTGCCCTAGAAAGAATAATTCGAGGTCAGCACTGCCATCAGTAGATCTGTGAGCAAAATCGTGTTCAGAACAGGTCCCATCCACCTACATTTCTACAACCTTAAATAAAAATGCACAGGCCCTTGGTGAGATGAGACTTCCTTTTTGGGGGCCTCAAAGAGTGGAGACATTTTGAGAGTCTTCGTCTTCCATATATCTCCACATGGCAACTTGGAGGAGAGCCTCTTTTCAACTCGGCTCTTCCCAAGTTCTCATCTCCCTCTACGAGCGAAGATGTCTTTTCGCAATTCCAAGGCGAGATCAATCGACGCCGGATCGCCCGGCGGGAGGAGCTGAGACATGTACAGGCCACAAGTGCCTGCCGCGGGATCAATCCACTAAACAGTGTCAGTTCAAGATGAATATCAAAGGAGAGCATGACTTACCCAGAAAAGGTTCGGAAGACCACCCCATGTCATCGTACCCTTTTTACAAATCCCATCCACGTCCTTCATGTTCAGACATCCTCCGAGACCAAAATTCCATGATTCACTTTCCACACCTGATCTGAACAAAGGACCGACATCCGGCATGGTCACCGTGGCCTTCAAATGCTGACTGTCAGCAAGCTGAGGCGTAAACATCATTTGTACCGTTTCGGGCCTGAGCAGGGCTCCATCGTTCTTGAGCAGTGAAATCAGCACCTTCACATAATCGCTCGCGCAACTGTACAGGCCACCACCTCCCAGATCATCCTTGGGATTCTGAGCAGGATAGGGGGTTGCAACAACAAAGTCTCCCGTCGGAGTTTTGGCTGTTGTCGCACACAATCAGTTGCGCACGTTCTCATTTTCGGATTGACGAAAGGCCGTAGAAGGCATGTCGAGTGGCTCCCAAATGTGCTTCTTCATATACTCGCCCAGACGGATTCCTCCATTGACTCTTTCAACCATCTGTCCAGCCCAATCGATGGCGCAGCTATAACTCCAGCCTTCTCCCGGCTCAAATAAGAGAGGCAGCGTGTACTGCTTTGCCTAGGCTACGTCAACAGGGCATCCTCCCAAATTCGGGGTTGAATCTCACTTACAATATCTCCATCCACGGGACCCATTTTCTCCCCACGAAGCTCTCGCCATTGTTTGAGTTTGGGCGAGATAAAGTCATACCCCATGCCACTCGAATGCGTCAACAGGTGACGCAGAGTGATTTTGTTCTTCGCCTTGACCATCTGCGGCTGCCCAGTCTTTTCGTCAAACCCCGTCAAAATCTCTGGTTCCTTCCACTCGGGGAGAATAGAGGAGACATCGTCATCTAAGGTCAATTGACCTTTTTCCACACATTGCAACACCGCAACGGTGGTAAGGAGCTTCGTGCACGAAGCAATCCAAAAAGTCGTGTCCTTTGCCATGGGTTTAGCCAGCTCCGGTGCAACAGATGTGACCCCTTGAGCCTCAAAATGGATAATGTTTCCTGTTATTCTGTAAGACTACCGACAAAGATTATAGTCGTTGACAGATTGATTACCGGATGCATCGGCCGCTATGACAACTGCTCCGGGGACCTTTCGATTTGGGCCTGGCTTGGTAGCTGCTTCGAGTATTTCGGTGAAAGTCATCTCGAGTTTGGTTGGCTTCTAGCGAAAATAGAAGAGAGCTATCGAATGGTTCTTGGTTTGCTTGTTGAGGCCGCTGGAGTATAGCGTGTGCTAATTCGGATACAGTTTTCTGACTCAGGCGCAAATCGCACGGCGACACCACGAAGGGGTTTAATTGTGAATATGTCGGGTGGACCGCAAACGCGACTCTCACACTTGTATGCTTTTACGATCGTCAACAGATTTTCATTTATATATTTGATATTGCCTCGCCTGAGCACGAAGACTATCCTTTGTTCTACCCCCCTTTCGTTTCATCCCGAACTACGGACCTTGTCGTACCTGTGGCTTATATAAGGCCCCTCGGCCCAACCACATGGTTTGGGGCAACTTAATCGTCGTACTTACGTCCGTAAGTGGCCATGCTTACCTACAAATGCAGGAGTCAAACAAATTGGCGACACGGCCAAAGGTATACAGACATGGATATTGATACTAAAGCTCTCGGAACCGAGATCCTTCAGCAACCTCCTGGCGGTCCTCCATTGTTAGTTGACGAGAAAACGATTGATCAGCATGACTATCAACAATTCTGATGCATATCTGTGACCACTCCAGCCATGGGATTTCTGACTTCATTCCCAAGGGGACAAAGAGCCTGGAATGTCGATCAGATCATCCACCCTGACGGGTTGGCCGGTGTTAATCGACTTATTGGCCGCAATACCCGTCATAATAGACAGGGCACCATCAACATGAGATGCTGCACGATGGTATTTGTCTTCCACCGGCGTCCCAAAAACGTCCTTCAGCAATTGAGGGTCTCCTCCTCCGTGTCCACCCGGACTGGCAGGAATATCGATCTCGGTGGGCTTACCGAACATGGGGCGCAACAGAATTGAACGGGTCTCGAGTGCACCCTCCAGACTTTGCTCATCACCCGAATTGATGTAAGACCTTTCTACAACTTCAAGCTCAAGACGTCCTCTGGTTCCGGTGAATGCCACCCGAAACCCCTCTACCGGTGAATACGCGGTCAGGGAATAAGTGAGGATTGCTCCCGACCGATATCTAACCAGAACTCCCATGGTGTCCTCGATGCTGATGCCATCTCCAAAAACACTCTGATCTCGATAATAACCGTCTTCCTTTTCCGCCTCCAAATACATGGCTTTCAGTTGGGGGTTTCTGTCCATGTGCAAGGCGAATGGATCATCCTTTGCATGCTCACTGCCGTGTGCTCGAGTGTAAAACCCAGTCATCCCTCTCATCTCGGCATTTTCCCGACCGTAAAACCTTAAGTCACCCATGGCAACCACTGTTTCTGGTCTGCTTTGAAGCCAGAAATTCACCAAGTCGAAATGGTGAGTGGATTTGTGAACCAGGAGGCCTCCACTGTTTCGCTTGTCTCGATGCCAGCGGCGGAAATAGTCTGCGCCGTGAGAGGTGTTCAACATCCATTCAAAATGAATTGCATTTACCATTCCAATGGCTCCCGAGGAGATCAACTCAAACACTTTGGTGTTATGAGGTGCATAACGATAGTTGAAGGTGACGCGAAGCTCTCGGCCGGTGCGCTCAATGGCCTTGACAATCTCCTTACATCTCGGAGCGTCGATTGTCATGGGCTTTTCGGTCACAACGTTGCAGCCCAGCTCCATGGCTCGGACAATATAGATATTGTGGGTCCTGTCGATGGATGTGACGATGACTTCGTCTGGCCGTGTTTCTTTGATCATCCGATCAAAATCGGCGGCCTTGTATGTGGGGACAGCTGGGTGTCCCATTGCCCGGATTTTGAAGTTGGCATAATCCATTCTCGTCTGATTGGTATCACAGAAAGCAACCAGCTCGGTGGTGTCTCTGAAATCTTTCGCCATAGCCGAGTAAAAGAAGCCAGAGCGGCCACCCGTGCCCACAATGGCATACTTTTTACGCATCATCGCGCCCGTTGTCGTCGTATTGGGGGAAAGATGTCTGGAAAATGCCGTGAGTCTATATCAACGATTGGCTTTGATGTATAATGACTTGGCACTCCCTGTTTGAAGTTGAGTTTCTCTCCACATACATGCTGCTTTTCTGGACCCCAATGAATCGGTCCGATGTCCGCTTGACAGAGCCTCGCAGAAGAGAAACAATACGATGCCAACACCGCTTCGGCAACAATTACACCTTTGGAGATCTTTACTCGGGAGGACTCAACGCCGAAGAACCAGGGGGCCACAGTCGCCCAGAAGGTTGGGAGACCTCCCCACGTCTGTGACAAGTATGCCGGCAGATGGTCCTTGAAAACTATATTTCTCTTTTCTGGGGGCCCCGCGTTCTCCCACTTGGGATGCGCCTCCAAGATCCTGTTTTGGAACGGGGTCACCATTTCGCTGCAAATCATGCCTCGGCGCCGCCCTCAAGCAACGAAGAGCCTTGCCCAATCCTTCGCTAATTATCATGCGTGTTCTTCCTTCATTCCGCCTCTCCAAGTCACATCATACCCTTGACGCCTCCAAAGGGAACGCTTGGGGTCAAGAAGCCAACTCGGACAGCCCTCCGAAGCTCCAATAAGTGCTGTGCACTTGGCATTTGGAGATGGCAGATTGTCTTCTACAAAGATGATCCTTGAAGGTGTCTTGGAAGGCAGTGAGGTGCCAACAGATCTTAGGATATTTGGGATAATGATTGTCCGAAAGGCCCCCTGTAGAAATCTAACCGACATACATATGAGACCATGAGTCTTCACCTGGAAACCTCTATTGCCGTTGGGTTTATCGACGACGGGATTGGGACTTCTGATTATCACAACTTCACTGTCTACCGTCATGGCTGCTGCTAACCCTGATTCTAGCTCCCCAGGAGAAGATTCCAAAGATGCCATCACTCACGCGGAAACTACAGTTTCTCAAACACCTGTCGAGCAAAGAGATAAAGCTGCAGCGTTCTTGAACTCTGTGGACGAAGACACCTCCTTCACGTATGAAGAGGAGAAAGCCGTCCTAAGAAGAATCGATTATCGTGTTCTCCCACTCATTCTCTGGGCGTACTTCTTCCAACAACTCGACAAATCTTCCCTCTCCTACGTCTCCATCTTTGGAATCACTGAAGATGCCAATCTACATGGTCGTCAATACTCATGGCTCGGTTCCATCTTGTATCTCGCACAGCTGGCCATGCAACCACTTGCCGCTTTTCTTCTAGTCAAAGCCCCCACTGGAAAGCTCATTGCCGGCGCGATATTCCTCTGGGGTAGCTCTCTGGCTATTATGTCGGCTTGCACAAATTTCAGGAGTCTCTTGGGTCTGCGTTTCCTGCTAGGGTCCTTTGAAGCCATGATAGGTATATCGTTCAAATTTCTGCCCGAGCTCATCATGAACCGATTCTGACCGGTTCAAAAGCACCTTCTTGCGTCGTGGTGACCCAGTCATGGTACAGACGATCGGAACAAACTTTGCGGAATTCTTTCTGGAATGGAATGAACGGTGTCACTGCCATTGTATGTCAAATCTCTGATTCTCGGCGCACTATTTACTGACCGGAAACTACAGATCGGTAGTCTTTTCACGTACGGGCTCGGTCACATCCACAGCGACACGTTGTACCCATATCAGGTGAGCGCGATCCTGTCTGAGCAAAGGTGTGATCTGTGCTGAGATACTTTGGCGAGATTGTCTTCCTATTTTGTGGCTTACTCACGGTGGCTTATTCAATTTTGGTTCTGGCTCTCATGCCTGATTCTCCTATGGAGGCCAAATATTTGAGCCAACGCGAGAAAGTCATTGCCGTTGAACGACTCCGAGCCAATCAGCAGGGGATCACATCAAGACAATGGCGATGGGATCACGTGTGGGAAGTCGCTACCGATTTGAAAACATATCTGTGGTTTCTTATCATCACCTCCATCTCGTATGTTCAAGTCACACCCCCGACTCTCTTCGATCTGGCACTGACGTCTTTCCAAAGAATTCCAAGTGGCGGTATAAGCACATTTGGAAGTCTCATCGTCAAGAGTTTCGGGTACAGCAGTTTCACCACGATTCTTTTCAACATCCCCTTTGGAGTGATTCAAGTCCTGGCAATCATCGGATCCGCCTGGGTTGCTACAAAGTGGCAGAGGAAGGGTCTTGTGATTGCTATCGCCTCAACCTTCCCCACGGTCGGAACCATCATTCTCTTGACTGTCCCCCGAGAACAGAAAGGTGTTCTTCTCTTTGGTTATTACTTGGTAAGCTACCACTCTACGAAAGCTCGGATTCAAATGCTCAGTGGACCTAGATTTCCTGTCTCGCCTGCATTACTCCACTGATTTATGCGTGGCACGTCCAAAACTCCGCGGGAGATACCAAACGGAAATGCACCTCAGCCGTCGTCTTCATCGGCATGTGCACAGGTAACGTGATCGGACCGCTTGTCTATTCCCCTAACCAAGCACCCCTGTACCGCCCAGGCTTGATCTCCAACCTCATCATGTTCGTCCTGGTCGGCGTCCTCGCGGTGGTCATCTGGTTCTACCTTGTGCTTCTGAACAAGCAGCATGCAAGGCGAAGGGCAGAGGTGGGTAAATCTGCGGAGAAAGTCGATGAGTCGATGGTGGGGAAGGACAAGATTGGTATCAATAAGGCCGTCGAATTGGAGGAAGGTCGCAATGGGGAGCTGAGAGCGAACGATAATGGATTCTCCGATCTCACGGATTTGCAAAATGAGGATTTTATCTACGTCTATTGAGGGTGAGGAGAGAGAGCACTTATTGAATAGGGCAAAGTATGTGGGGGAAGAGTGCTCGAGAACAGCCAGAAACCACGAGTGATTGTGGTTAAGCAGTGGCATGAAAATGACCCCGTATGCGTAGTGTATAACGTAATTGGAAGTATTCCTTATACACATATATATCTGTCACCCCTCAACCTTGGAACATTCACGTCAATCGAAGAGAAAGTTCCATACCGCTTCCTGATTCCACGAGTAATGTATGGCCAGGAACCGACTTCACTGTCAACGGAAAACCGCAGCAAAGCATCCCTAGGGCACCTAAAAGGCAGAAGGCGGCACAACGTGCTGATATGGCCCATGAGGAATATCAATGAGCTTCGGGGTAAAGAGCGCCGAGAATTTTCCCAGGCCTCTCCGCACTTTAGCGATGCTGGGCGAGGGTAGGTCTCCGTCGTCCATTGAAGGATCAGGCTTTACTGTATGCGTCGTTGCGAAGGGAAGCCGTAGACTGTTTGTCTTGGTGATTTGACTATTTCCCTTACATATTTTGCTGTCATGAAGCTGTAGTCAGGAGACGGTATGTTTTTGTGGGCGTATCATATAAGCCGAGGGAACTTTATGCCACGACCCGTCTGAAGTTGATGTGGTACTTAGAAGCGGGCATAACTTTGTATGATCGGTCGATTCCATGATGGCGACCAGTTTTCGTACCCAGAAGTCTTTTCTCATATGTCTATACTTCCTACTCTCCCACCTCGTTACCCCAGCAGCCACGAAGATTGACCGAAAATCTGTCGTCGGTCAATTCAATCCCAAACGAAATGCCAGCTCGACGGAGACGCCGATGCAGGTAGGAAACGGAAATTTTGTCTTCTCAACCGACGTGACGGGTCTTCAAACGTTTCAACCATTTAACGCGCTCTCCTCGTGGGGATGGCACAACTCATCACTTCCCACGGTCCCGGGGCAAACTTCCATTGGCGACTTCACGGGCCTGCAATGGTGGACCCATGGCCGTTTGGTCACTTATGACCAGCCCAATCCTGCAGAGGCCAATATTTCGCAGTGGTTAATTGCCAATCCGCATCGAATCAATCTTGTACGCATCGGCTTCCATTTCGAGGGCCGGAATGTCGTCGAGAGCGACTTGAGGAATAAGTCTCAGCACCTTGATCTTTATTCGGGCATTATATACTCGCAATTCGCCCTGAACAATTCCAAAGTCACTGTCCAGACCGCCGTCAACCCTGACAGCGACACTGTTGCAGTTCAAATCAATTCGACTCTTTTGAATGCGGGAGATTTGGGGGTGTTTTTTGACTATCCTTACGCCAGCGGACAGAACAAATTCGATGCTCCCTTCGTAGGTCTGTTCAACGCCACGTCGAATCACACCACGTCTCTGAGGGCACAGAAGCAGACAGCCACCATTCAACACGATCTGGACGCCACCACGTATTTCACGGCGATCGAGTGGCAGGGTCATGCCACGATGACAGGTCCCAAGCATTCGACACATCGTTATTTCCTATCGCCAAACAAAGGAAATCAGCTTTCGTTCACTGCCAGATTCACCCCTGCGCAGAGTGAGTCCGGAGGAGCTGCCAACGATGTCTTCGACTCTTCGGAAACGTGGTGGCAATCGTACTGGAATCATGGAGCCTTCATTTTGTTTCCGTTGAAAAATCATCCTAGAGCCAAAGAACTCCAGCGTCGAGTTATACTTTCGCAGTATCTTGTCACCATCAATGAAGCTGGGCGGGACCCTCCTCAAGAATCGGGGTTGACCAATAATGGTTGGTACGGAAAGTTCCACCTAGAAATGGTGATTTGGCACTCGCTTCATTTTGGTCTTTGGGGGAAAGAGGACCTTTTAGAGCGACATGACGACATTTATCGGCGATTCCTGGGTACTTCGCGTCAGCGGGCTCGCGAGATGGGGTATGAAGGAGCTCGTTGGGGGAAAATGACTGATCCGAGTGGTCGTTCAGCTCCCGGGGAGATCAACTCGCTCCTGATTTGGCAGCAACCGCATCCGTTCTATTTTGCGGAGGCGGAATATCAACGGTCTCCGAACAACCGGACGCTGAAGAAATGGGATGAAGTGCTCACGGCATCGGCGGACTTCATGACATCGTACGTGTTTTATAACCGGTCCCTGGACGTTCTTCAGCTCGGTCCACCAATGTATCCGGTCTCGGAGAACACGAATCCGAATGATACGGTGAATCCCACGTTTGAGCTCGCATACTGGCGCTTTGGACTCGACATTGCGGCGAAGTGGAAGCAGCGCCAGAACCAAACAGTGCCCCAGGCATGGACATCTCTTACTGACAGTCTGCCACCAATACCAACGGAAAATGGAACATATGTGATATACACCGGCGTCCCCGATATGTGGAACGACCCGGACCTCACGTCCGACCACCCCAGCATGGCCATGATATATGGTTTCATCTCTCCGCCGCCTGATTTCAGCTTGACCATCTTCAACAACACCATGCAAAGAATTTATCAGACATGGAATTTCACCGAGTCTTTTGGCTGGGACTTTCCCATGCTGGCCATGGCCGCGGCTCGTTTGGGCGACTATGAGCGTGCAGTGGATTTCTTGCTGGACCCCAATTTCCAGTTCGACGACTTAGGCATGCCCATTGGTGGGTCCAGAGTTCCCACGCCGTATTTCCCGGGCAGTGCATCATTGTTAATGGCGGTGGCGATGATGTCGGGTGGATGGAAGGAAGACCCGGGGTTGAAATTTCCCAAGGAATGGAAAGTGCAAGCAGAAGGATTCCGACCGATGTTCTTCTGAGAAGATCCACACTTCGCCAAATCGAAAGCTAGATTGCCATAAATCCTGCGCCCCAAGCCCCTACTGAGTTCATATGCCTTGACCGTGTGACCTTGGTTTTCTCTTTCTTCAATAGCTTGCCGGTGGTCTCATCGTATACAGCAGGTCGAACAATTTTGACCGTGTAACCGATGCCATAGTACACTCCCACGCGGTCTTTGACCTCTTGTTCCTGTCGTTGCTTTTCCACCGCACGGGACGTTGGTGGCCGAGTTGGAAGGGCTGCCTCTGGAGGATTCGATTGACGGAATGCTTCGACGT
The DNA here is from genome assembly GCF_000835555.1 of Rhinocladiella mackenziei CBS 650.93. Taxonomy (NCBI): domain Eukaryota; kingdom Fungi; phylum Ascomycota; class Eurotiomycetes; order Chaetothyriales; family Herpotrichiellaceae; genus Rhinocladiella; species Rhinocladiella mackenziei. Next base: position 848,044 of record NW_013550601.1, read on the forward strand.
GTCGGTGGAAAGCAATATCTGCTTTGATGCTGGCAATTTGATCTTTGCTCAAAGTTGAGAGGGGGCTCGTATCAGATCTTGGTTCCAAATGCGCTCTTCTGGAAGACCGAGGAAATAAGGAGCCGCGGGATGATTCAAGACGAGACCTAAAAGGAGATGGGGCATCGGGACTCATACTGGAATGGGAGACGTAGTCAGGTATTTCGTCCCGAATGCGTTCGCAAGTCCAGCAATAACATGGACAGCCACCATCATCCGATTCAATCTGTGTCAGGGGTGTGACCTCTGTTGTTTCTCGACGCGACCCGTCAGACTCCGACCTCAATAGTACGTCGCTGCCAAAAACGCTTTGGCTGTATAGAAAATAGACCATGGGGTAGAGCATGTGCGTTCGCCAAACTAGCTCTAGTGTTGGATCTTCATTGACACGGGTGAGCCAGGCCGAAGCTCGAGCCCCTATTGCTTGAGGCAAGGCGGAATATTGAGCCAGTGCGCGTCCTAATGTTCCTTCAAGTGAGGGGGATCGGAGCCAAAGAAGAGCATGCATCTTGGGGATAAAGGATGCGCGACCGACCAAGTCGTGGACCGCGGAGGCTAGATCGATCGAAAAGGCTTGATTCGGATCTAATTCGCTATAAGGCGGTGGATTGGTCAGATAAGCAAGTATATCGGCCGACTGAGTGGTAGTCGTGGTAAACAATCGCTCTGCCGCTACAGGGAGAGTATATGTCAATGACTTCGTGTCGATGACGGCCAAGATTGCTTCCCATGGCATGGGAATCTCGAGCAGTTTCGGTGAACTGTGCGCCAAGTTGTCTACCCGATAAGCAGCTGGGTGTTGCATGTAGGCGTACCAGACCAACAGCACATCCAGCGGTGGCAGATAGTCAGCGGTAATTGCTGCGTGGCTAGCATCGCTGTTAGAACCATATCGGTGATATGCGGCCGCGTGCCTGAGGATAGACTCGATTTTCTCAAACCAAATCTGAAAGCGGGCCACTGCTAGGCGGACAATGGTTGCCCATCGCTGTGATTTCTCTGGGCTTACTGGAGTATTCCTAGAGTCGCCTGTCTCCGACGGGCCCGAATAACTTGGCAGATCGAGTATTTCCAGTTGGTCAGAAGTAATCACGCTCTCCTTCAACTTCAGAAAGCATTCGAGTAGGCAAAGATGCACCGTAATGTGGCCTGGGGTGGGGTATTGAATTGGGACTTGATTTGTATTTCCCAGAGAAGGGACGATTGCGTCGCGGAAGATAGATGGCTCAGGAATCTCTGTCTTTGGATGTTTTGAGGATATTGGAAATCTCCTGCCTGGGAAGTGTGATGGTAGTTCCCATTGGTGAGGGTCGACGTCCGAAAACGTCTTGCGGCTTTCATGGCGATGGAAGAGGCTCATCAGTACGTGAAAGGCTGTCTTCTGGACGTGAATGTCCGCGTATAGAAGGCTTGTGTGTGTGTGTGTGTGTGTGCTGTTGATGAGTGATTGAAGATATGAGCGTCTTGGAAGAGTTGCAAAGTGGTGTGGACGTTTATATCGAGTCAGACAAGAAGCGTTTTACAGCAGGAGGCCGTAATCAGGGCCATATGCGAGTGACCGCGTGGTCTGACGGTGCAGATTTTTCTCTACGCGTCAGCCTCAGGCGGCAAACCTTTGGCCATTTCTTGAGTTTTTGTGGCTCATCGGCTGTGCCGTGGCTCCTGCGCCACAAGGAAATTAGCCTACAAAAAGATAACTTTCCCCATCCATCAGATCCTGGAAGAAATGTCGGCGCTCCTCTGACGGGATGACTCATCCTGGAAGTCACTCTGCCTGCTATCTATCTCCGAACACAGCTCTAGAACGGCCTCGCCATGGGTACCATCCCCAGCGATAGCCAATGGATCATTAAAATCCACCCCTTCTACAGCCTGGAAGGCGAAGCAATCGTTTGCCGAGCTTGACGCAGACCTGCAGACCATGTATTCGACTGGGCATGATTAATCCGTCTTAATGTCAACCCAAAATCCCGTTCCTGACCTAGGACAGGACTCGCATCTCGAGGCAATATGAACGACCGAGAATGATGATTGGGCCTTCCCCAATCGCCGATAGGATGTGTTAGCTTGAGGGATCGACTGCACCTTCTTGATTTGGTCCTCGGCTAGGCGTTATCGGGGAGTTCAAGCGCATGTATATGTCGCCCAGTTTCCGTAGTCGAGATCTTTCCCAAAGGCTTCTTGAAGCGGCCGATCGCCATGCCAATGAGGAACTCAGACTCCCAACTCCGGTTCTGGAAACTGGCCGTTGTCAAATCGCTGCTATCCAGCGAGCGCAATGGATACACATAAACACCCATGTTTGGCAATTACGTTGGGGCATCACGGTCCCCAGATCTATCACGTCGGCCTGCACCCGAGTGCCTGAAGGAGTTCCAATATCAAGACAACAAAGGACAACGCACCAGTGATCCGTCATTCATACGATCTGTCAAAGACTTGAATCTTGTGGAATTGTTGAAAGTCCTCTTCTCCCAAACACACGACGAATGCCCGGCTCACTCGGATCCCTCGTCTCAATTTCATCTGCTGCTGCATGCAACCTGCCAACTATTGTTTCCGGAACCCGATTCCGATTTGACTGATTTTCCTGGTGGCTTCCCGGTGGCTTCCTGACCTTCCACCGGAAGAGCTTACCTCTGAAAATTTGAGAAGCAAAATGCTCGACGACACCGCCTGCACATTTCTCCGCCCCCATCTTGAGTCATTTCTCTCTCTATCCATGTCCGAGCCTGGAGCAGACTCCAAACTATAAACATTGATCCTGGCACGGCACGAAATCCACACCTTGATAGACCAACCCGAATTATCTTCCACGTTGAGGGGTTTCTCGGCCCAAGTGAGTGGTGGGCCTAAACCAGATATATCGTGATCTTGACCTACGTAGGTACGGGGGACCTTGGGAGTTATTGAGTTGGTTACGAGTCCCAGGACCAAGAAAAGGTCATTGAATTGAAAGAACCATGGATACCTTGAAGGACGGATGGAAGATGAGGGAAAATGGCTTCAATTACTGGAAGTATATATTATGTCAAAATCCTTCTGCCCGTTTCTGCTCATTATCCACCAGTGTCTCATTTGAGAGTTTGAATCACCATGAAGTACCACCTCGAAGTAGCTGTTTAAGGAATCGATTATTTAGCCCTACTTTCCAACAGCGCTCTTCCCCAGGGGTGCAAATCCTGATGGCATCGAAATTATGCGCAGCTTCTTGATCCAAGCCTCATCGCAATGCCGGGAATCTATTCTTTCCGCTGGTACGAAAACCCCAAGAACGATTGTGATCTGTTCAATCGATTCTTTTCTCGCCAGAAATACATCATACGCTTTTGCAAATTCTTTCTTCCTCCTCTGCAGTCAAGGTGTAGCTCTAACTCATCGTGCCATCGAGGATTTGCCAAATAAAGTCAAAGACTGAATCGCGCTGTCATCACTTACGGTGATACCCAAAATCAACAAAACAATGGACGGATTCCGAATTTTCCCATAGACGAAGTCAAGATCATTTGCCTTACTGGGGACGCCGTTTGTGCTGGCACTCTGACTATCCTCCCAGCGCACCTGGACTATGTTCGGCTCCGGTAGCAAAAACGTGATCCTTGGAAATCTATGAAACTTACGAAAGGTACAAGGACAGCTTGGATGAAGAATCTTGAAAGTAATAGTCACAGACGAAGAAATCCCCGCCAAAAAAAGTTCATTCCTTGATTGGCAGTTGTTTGTCGACCCTATGCGCATTTCTACCGTACTTTTGGAAGTCGATCTGGCCGCAAGGATGCTAACCGCACCAAAAGCAATGCTGGTATAGTACACGTATTTGTACGCTGCGGCGTACGCCGCCGCGTACGCCATCTGCCCAGCACGCACCACGATCATATATGCTGTCTCGTTGTTTCCAATTCCGGGAAGGGTTTTGAGTGGTTCGAGTAGCGAGTCTCCCGTGTATTCGGTGGCGGTTTCGATGGCGTGAGGATCGGTGATGCCCAGTTCGAGCACCATGGCTCCGCCGATGTAGTGAATGGCGTTGGAGGTAAAGTTGTTGACGAAAACCTGCAAAGGAAGAAATGAGTGGCTAGAACTAGGCCATACATTCAGCAAGACGCAATACGGAATAGAAAAATGTACGTTATAATAAACGGCATAACCGATGGCTCCTCCAACGACTCGAACTGCCAGCGTCAGGGCAGCCATTGTGGCGATCAAGTCATCGGGACAAATGATTGTGGTGATGATAGAAGCAGGAACAACAATACCTCCAATGCCAAATCCGGCAATGATGAGAATAATCCAGAGGGCGTTAAGATTATCAATATCAGCCACCGCCATTGCTCCGGTTCCTTGGGGGCATCATTGGTCTAGTTTCTCGGAAATATGACATTCGATGAACTCACCTGCAGTCATCAAAGCAGACGAAAGAATCATAAGTAACTTATTCTGTCCCTTGAAGACCGAGAGTAACCAGAGCACGACGCAGGCACCAGCAAGGATGGAAAGTCCAATAGGGATTCCTCGCACCCCGACACCAACGGGGTCATGACCGTAGACGTTGAATGCTTGGGTAGGCCAGAAGAGAAGTACCGAGAAGAAATTCGCTCCGGAAATAAATGTTATAATGAGTGTCAGGGCCAGGATCCTCGGGTCTTTCTTCAGTCGAGTGGGAAGATAGGATACTTGGCACCGTAGATTTCCCAAAATCCAAATACGATGAGAAGGGCAGCACCCAAGAGAAGTGTAACGAGGACATGGGCCGATTTCCAGGAGTATTGGTTTCCACCCCACTAGGAGTTTTTTTTATTTTCCCTTAGCCAATGGTATCTGTGAGAGAAAGGACTGATCATACGACGTACCTGCAAGGCCATCATGAACAGAATCATACCAGAGATACTGAGGAATCCCCCCACATAGTCGATTTTGTTGATGATTTCTTTCCTGCTAAGACCCTCACTATTGACCCGGGGTGGCGGGAAATAGAAGATGGCCGTCATGACAAGACCGATGAAACCCCACAGACCGCAGAGCAGTCCAATCCATCTCCAATTAGCGTGATAGGCAATCCACTGTCCCCAGAGCACCGAAGGGCAAAATGGGATAATTGTAAATATCAACACGGCGACGTATTTGCCTCTCTTAGAGGTAGGGGCCATCTCAGACGTAGCCGCCAGAGCCGTGAGCTCATTGATACCAGCACCAACTCCTGATATGACCATGCCTCCAATAAAGGTGTTCATAGTATTGGCTGTGGACACGACAATCATTCCAAAAACTAGGAAACCGGCTCCGATCAACGCGACGTATCGTCGACCGATCAAGTCCGAAAGAGACCCGACAAAGGGACAGATGGCGGCCAGGGCGAGGAGGTTGCCCAGCACAAACCAGGTCCGACGGTCGACGCTGCCGATGTCTTGATAGATATACGGAGGAATGCCGCCGAATAGGTACAACGGGATTTGCGAACCTGTCCACAAAACTGCCATGGCTACCAGGGACATCAGTCGCCTCCGTGAGTGTCCGGGTCACGGCCGCTGGGATTGGATGTCCTGGGTACTATTACTCCTTTCTGGGATTCTCGTGAGTATGGTCCACTTTTGGGAATTGTCGATGTCTTCTCTTGGCGAATGATATCGAAAAGCGACTCTGGGTACCTTTCTGTAAACAGACAATTTGGAAAGAACACGGCGTGGATGTCAAGCTGCCATGTGACTTATATTCTCACAGTAGCCATCATCATAAAGATGAGCATGCTACATTTGAGTTCGACCGGGATTATCCAGAAGTATTTGTCATAGACGGTACGCGCTGGACGAGCCTTTCCTTCGGAAAGTGGAATTTCCCCAGGCAACCGTGTTGTCAGCCAGCCGAGAGCAATTCTTTAAGCTGTCATAAAGCTGGGTGATAATCGAGCGTAGGAAGGGAGGCAGTCGTTTTTGGGGCCCAACGACCCCGACCCGCGTTTGTTGATAGAATTGATCTCCGGCATCAAATAAATGGAAGTGTGCTATGATAGCCACGATCAATATAAGGCACATTGAAGGAATATGCGACCGCAATGCCTGTCAAAATACGGCAGATGATATGTGGAAAATGCTTGAGAGATCTCCTGGCCTCGAATTTGTCTCAAGGCCTTGGATACTAGAACATATCCAGAAATGAGGAAGACAACATCGACCATGGCGATTCTAGACCGGAGCAGAGAGATAAATGGATGATTCATGACCCTGGCGCTCAGGATCTCTGGGTTTGCTTCTCCGAGGTAGTTACCAAAAGAATAGATATAGTATGCATAAAAAACAAAGACACACGCAACGCCTGGAAGACTGTCCAGAGATGCGACTTTTGTGTCTGGCTTCTCTTCTTTTCAGTACCGGAGCTCGCAGTCGTGAATCAGAAGATAAAGCTTGGTAAAAGAGCAGGAAGATATTTTGGTAAAATGGAAAGCAAAACGGTGAAGTTTTCGTTGAGCGACGTCGAAAGGTTGGCGAGAATGGGCATATGGCAATCGAGCGAGTGAAATGGTACCCTTCTCATCGATCTCGTTCGATAGAGTATCATCCAGCAGGGTTTCGAATTCCATTACCTCTGAGCGCAATCAATGCATCGTGTCTTGACAGGTTTTTGGAAACAGCGCCGTCGGTAGTTTGTTTGCCTGCAGACACGCAGAACAGGCCAGGCTACTGACGGAAGGCTAAGTAAGAATCAACATGCTAAGCCTGGCTATAGCCTGCAGTAGTGGTAAAATGAAAGGTAGCGATCTCAGGAGCTGAGAGTGGATTGGCAAAGCAGACTGGGTGAGAATACTCGGTGGTCGGTTTTTGCTCTCATTCCAATCGACATTGAACGGCCCGTACTGTAGGAGAATGAGATCAAAAGAACAACGTGTAGAATAGTGGCTCGTCTCCACAAAACCGGAGGGCAGCTGTCTGTCAAAACGTTGTAGACGAAAACCAGGAGGTGAAGGCATACATTTGATTGCACCCCGAAAGCTTCCACGAGCCCCCTTCGCTAGATATGGTTAGCGCATGCCCTTCCGTAGCACCTCTTTGTATGAGTCAAATTATCCAAAATTGGCAGAGACATAATATCACTATTCCGCCAGTAACTAATAGACGAGGAAATTATCTATTCGGGGAATGAGGGCAGGTTCCTTCAAGTACTTTGAAATAAAGACATCAAGCCAGGTTGGCCATCAATAAGACCACAACTCCTCGATGCCACAAAGTGCAAGACGGGCCAACATTATCATTTGCACACACTAAAAGACGGAAAAATCGATTTTTCGTCTCCGCTCATGTCGAAGAAAGCTAACGAACGTGGGAACATGATGTTTGGCGAGTTTTGCACGCCACATCCGTGGATGTCAAACTTTCGACTACAACATAGGCTTTATTACCAAGATGATATATCTGACCAAGATTACGTCTGGCTTCTTTTGGCCGAAACGTCTCATAAATACTCTTACCGAGTCTTCACTCATGTTTTCATGTCTTCCGCTTGATATTTGCCACCCCCCATTTTAGACCTTTTAGAAGACTTGGGTCTTTGATGGAAGAGAATGACCAGGTTGAGAACCCTCTCAGGAAAATTCAAAAGGAAAGGTATGTTTTTGCTTACCCTTTATTCTTTATCAAGGTCCAGGTGCAGAAAGAACTGTGCGTTGTCTTTGATAGCCAATACTTTCGCATCCGGGTGGTCACATTCTGTCCATGCCAAGGCTTGCCATCCCAGCAGATGTGAGATGAGAAGCTTGAATGTGTAGGCTGAACGGGTTTTAAGGCAGAAACATCATTTTTGAGATATGTACTATGCTGGTATGTACAGAGCACGCCTCCCCACTCTTCTCATCCTGAACGAACCTTTCTCATTCGGCATCTGGATCCACAAAGTCGTTCGGCCCCAGAACTTTCCCCACAGATAAGTTATCTTGCGGCCTACATGGCTGGAGAGGGATGTTCATCTCGACCACCTGTCGGCTTTCACGACTGATCCCGTACAGGGTTCCATTGCCACCTTCAGGCCGAAGACTTCGATCCCACGCAATGCCCTGCCCGGCGATATCCGGTAGGTCTGCCGTGGCTACCCATATCAGCACACTTCCAGCAGACGGGATTTGCACCACGTATGCTGCGCTGGCATCGTGGCCCGTGATGTATAGCCAGCCGTCTGGGCCGAAACTTCCACCGGAATTGGACATGGGTGAAAAGACCTCAGACACCATGGATTCGGGGAAAATCCATGATTGTGAAATATACTGAAAGGGGCCTTCGGGACCAGGTGTGAAACGGACCAGTTGGGTGTTCATGCTAAGACCATATGGTTGCGTCTGACCTTCCTGGACTCGGTCGTAATTGGCAAAAGTCCCATACCATGTGCCCGTGCTGTCTTGATCGATCCAAGTCAGGCTTCCCCGGTTGATTCCAAAGGAGTAACTCCGCACATGTTCCATGGTGGTGACATCCCACTCTTCCACAGATGATGTCTCCGGTGCGGTAGGATAGTTCGAGTGCGGCGCATAGAGAGTTCCATTGATGACAACGCCCCCATCTAGATGAATGATGGGGCCGTCCGATCCGCCATACCATTGCCGGAGAGCTCGACCGGTCGTTTTGTTATGCTTCGTTATGGAGTAGTTATCAATGGAGTAGAAGTAGTCACGATCCACGGCGACACCTTGATTCGCGTCGGTGGTGTTGACAGCTCGCACTGTCGTGCTACTAATTTGCTGTTCAGAGCCTACTGTTCCGTTGCCGATCGTGCCGTTGAATGATCGAAGGCATTGGGGCGGAGTTTGTGACTGTGCCTGGGCCTGTGTTGCGGCAAATAGCGAGACGCTTGCGTAGACTACGAACACCCTTGACGGTTTCATGGTCATGAGCAGATTGTGTGAATCTGTGGAATTGCAGTCCTCACGCCGAGAGCGAAAGCCTAAGTTCTACCGTGTTTGATCTCTGGGCCCGGCTCACACATTTATATGTAACTATCATCTTCCTTCAATACTCTTACAATAGAGAATTGTTCAGTCACTGATGATTGGGAAGCGGTGGGATTCGCTTAGCAAGAGACCCCCTTCGGTCGAGACGGCGCGCTAGATTTTTCTTCCACCACAGCGTATCAGAACGCCTCCAATCGGCACGGGACAGGGTTAAATACCAGAGGTATTTCCATGTCGATCTCCGATGCGCATACCAATCAAGGTTGCCACATGGACTGGGAGATGCACATTAAGTGGACTGTCATTTCTGGAACATTTCCGGAGTTATCTCCCACGTGTTCCACTAAATTCTTAACAGGACCTGCAACGAATCGAGTATCCGGATCACAAGCGGCAATTAAGGAATTGATTCTTATCAGAACATGCATGAAATTGTACCCAAGGTTCTGCAAAAAGACGCCTCGCAACTTGAGAATATGCGTGAGAGGCCACTTCGGCCTATGAGATGCATGTGCGGGTGTTGACTTAGTTGAAAATGGCACCCAATGTCTTCTGTGCAATGCCCTTGACACCGGTGCTGGTGCCTTTCTCCTTGTCCTCGTCGGTATAAAATCTCCGGCCATAATCCAAATCGACCGTGCTCAGGTCCACCCACGGTCGACCACGGTAGAAGATCTTGGCTCCAACGTAGAGCACCAAAATGAGAATGACCGAGACGTAATTGGCGAAGAAGTTCTCTGCGTTGGTTTCATCACCCAGTGGCCACACGGCGAGGTAGAATTGAACAATGATGAGAATGATACACATGATGAGCCCGAACCAAGCGGCATAGGGGTATGTCCAGCTTCGCCAGGGTAATTCGGCTTTGTCGCGGCCTTGGAGCGCCCAAGCCCATCGGAAACGAATGTGAGAAAGACAGATCATTCCCCAGCCGAACAGGGTGAAGAGGGACGTCAGGTTGGAGAGCCAACCGAACACCTCCGCGCCGGAATTGTTGACATTGAGATAACCCAGGCCGCCACCAAGAACCAGGGTGGGCACGAGGCCGTACCATGGTCGGCCGGTCTTGTCGGCCGTCTTAAATTGCTTTGGTGCCATGCCGAGGTAAGCGAGACCCATTGTGGTGCGGGCGCCGGCATAGCCTGAAATGGAACCGCACGAGACGACGGAGAGGAGAATGATGGCGTTCATCATGTGTGCGAGAGCGGAAATACCAGCATTGCGATACGCAATGACGAAGGGGGAGGCGTTGGTCCCCTCGCCGCCAAAGAGATCTTCGTCGAATGGAGAAACGGTGATGGTGACCATGAGCGAGCCCAGCAGGTAGAACAACGAGAGCCGAAGCCAGATCGAGCCGACAGCGCGAGGAACAGACTTCCGAGGATTGGCCGTTTCGGCGGCCACCAGGCCAGCGTTTTCAGAGCCGGCCATGGCGAAAATACAGGTGGGCATGACGGTAAGAAATCCCTTGAATCCATTGGTAAAGGGAGTCGAGTTCCAGTACCGGAAGCCGATGGCTTCATTATTGGGGCCACCACCGGCCGAAACGACTGGGGAGCCGTCAATCAGTCGCGTCCAAATGAATGCATGCAGCGTGTCGACTTACCGATCAGGGAAATGATGACGACGAAGATCCAACCGAATTTGATGGTGCTGCAAATGACTTCCACCTCGCCGAAAATGGTCACCGCTCCAATATTCACCGCGATGATGACCACCCAGAAGATGGTGATCCATGCCGCCACCGGGACTTCAGTGGTCCAGAAGCTCAGGATGGTATTGGCAGCAGCGAGTTCGTTCGCAATGGTGATGCAAAAGGAGAACCAGTAGGCCCAGCCGAGCGCAAAGGCAGCCGCAGGATCAACGAACTTGCCCGTCCACTGGACGAAGGCGGATGGCAACGGATACATGACGGCCATTTCTCCAATGGAATGAGCGACCGACCAGATCATGGCACCGGACAAGCAATAGCCCAAGAAGATCCCGGCAGGACCACCACTGATCAAGGAAGTGCCTGAGCCCAACCAAAGACCCATTCCAATACTGGAACCAAGAGCAATCATGGTAAGATGTCGTGTGCTGAGGAGACGGCGAAGCTCGGTGTCCGCGCCATGATCATGGACAAAGACGTCGCCCGTGACAGAGTGACGCTTTTCGGGGTGGAGGTCCCGATCTGAGCTATTTGGCTCCTGAATGTACTCTTCTCCGGTGATCTTGGGATCCATGTTGATCTTGCGGATGGAGGCAAAATCACAAACAAAGAGTAGAATAACAGCAAAGATCCGGCCGCAATGGCGCGACACCTACCCCTCTATTATATAGGCGAGATCAGCTGCATCTTTCCCAGACCATCTGGTCGCCGGCTTCTCGACAAGGTCTCCAATGCCCCACCTCGAGCGACCACAGGTCATCAGAGACATGGCAAGATATCGCAACGTCACATCCCCTACGAGATGGGCGTGGCCAGATAGATAGCGATGGGACATGGAGGTCTGGGTACGAATCGACGCGTCTCCGGCAAAAGATGGACCAAGCAAAGTGCTTGTCGGGGCTGAATGCTTCTCTAAGGGTTGCTTGGCCTGATAAGAGACAAGTGGCAGTGCGACGGTGCCGTTACATTTCAAGAGGGCCTCTAAGACAACTCCAAGAGCCTTCAAAATGCTTCTGGCAGGTCGTTGACGGAAAGTACGGCTAGGCAGCCTGGGCCTATTGCTTCTATCAACGCCGAGCTCAGCTTGGCCCTTCTTGGCGGTTCACTAGCCAATTTGGCTTATCAACCACTCTGCTGCAATGTCATTGGGCCAAGTCATCTTGGAAGGAGGGTGTGTGTTTCGATCTTCCAACCACGTTTCGAAGGGATGCTCCTTGCAGAGGCAAGCCGGTCGAGGTGTCCCAATCGAAAAGAGGGATGGCGTGACAAAGCGGGGAGAGACCTGACTAAAGAGTAATTTGCTTGAAGAACCACCAGCCCATCCATGTCGGGTCTCGCCGAGTCACATGATACTCTAATAGACCAAGGCAGTCCTGAGTGAGCTCTATAACTAGGACATGGGACACATCAGAGAGATCGATGATAGTGTAGCAGTTATCTGATTTCTTTTTCCAAGTTCTTGTGTTCTCGTATTTCTCTTCTCTCGCAGAGGTAATTTGGTATGGGAAACACAGTCAGCGTTGAGGCACTCCACCGTATATACCGGCAAGAAATCCTACGGTCAAACATTCGATACAGCAGGCAATTCCTTTGTGCCAAGAAGAGGCTGAGTCAGCATAGGATTCACGTGATTTAAATGACGCGTGTTGCTCGGGTACAATTTAACGTGTCATGGAAAATCACCAGGGTCATGAAGTATGAACACTCTCGTATATCTTGATTCAAACCACGGATTTGACCGTTCCGCCCTTGTTGGATAATGGTCTTTGGTGATGCCAAACCCCCAACCAACTACGTCCATCATCAGCAGAATTCAGAGGCAATCAAATGAGTTGTACTTACTCTGAGCAGCACGTTGCAGTGGGGCCCTCCAATTCCTCAGCCCATTCCCAAACCAATCCTGCAAAGAAACCCAGCGCCTTGGTTGTCGCCACGAGGGAACCGCGGTGACATAGTTCCGGGAAACCACATACCTAGGTTTTTGAGGAATCCTTTTCCCACGGAAACTGCGTCTGCACGTCCCTCTTCGATGATTTTGCTTCACTTTGACGCTTCCATGATCATTTCCACCGCACTGACCATGATATTGGGACGTCTGTTCTCTATCAGGGCCTACTTCAACCCCTGAGGCGTGAGGCAGCCGATACCCTAGGTTTTGCATCAATCTTTTGACGAATCCAAACCTCCAGTGGCAACATCGATCCAGTCGACTCCTTTTTCAGCGGGGAGTACACTCAGGTTGGCCGCCTGGGTCACACCCCAATGTGGCACTTCTTCAACACTGCCCAAGTATTCCAGCCAGTCGCTGCCGGGAATGCGGATCATCAATGGCACCCCTCCCGGAATGACGATGTGAGTTAAATCAACCACCTCGAGCAGAAGACGGACGCGGTTCTTAAAAGGTCGTCCACCATATCGTCGCCCCGAGTGTTGGAGGCAGATGACAGGAATCCCTCGAGAAGATAGCCGTGACCTGCGTGGATTTGTATGATCTGGCCGATAAGTCATCAAAATGGTCAGTCTGATGCAGTCTGTCGATGCTTCATCAACGCCAGCCGTTAAAGCCAGTTGGATCAAGGCATTCCATGCTTCCTTGAAGCCTTCAATGTCCTTGATGGCCATGGTCTGAAGAACGTATGTGTGCTCGTTAAATGGTTGGTCGGTGACGTTCATAACTTCATCGGACCGCCCACCCAGGTGGGCGGATTTCTCGCACCAGTCATTGGTCCATGTCATGACAACCAAATTTGCCTCTTTCGCTAGCCAAGTTGAACACCAATCCTTACTCCCTGAGAGTGAGAAAACTTCACAATTCGGGCCAATGCTTCGGCCTGAGATTCTTTCCAAAAGACCACAACACGGCGGTGTGATTCGACCTGAAAAAAGTTGACTCGGGTCAGAGAGAATATAATTCATTTGGACGCTTCTATTTCCTTGCCCTTCGCCTTCCGGAGTAATTGCGGTCGCCTCCGTAATAACTACTCCAGGTCCTCTTTGAATAATCCCACCAGGGTGAGTTTAATGCCACATCATGTGGCCACCTTCTGCTGAATATTGACACATGAGAGACAACTATATCGATTATCCGCAGGAATTTTCTCTTTTCGTCCCGTCGGCCCCACCGCGTTCCCATTTTTCGGAATAACCATATTCCTGATCTTCAACGGCTGGAAGCGTTTGTGTCCTGTCGAAGTAACATGTTGCAGAGGTATATAGTGCGAGATCTGGCTCCGTGATGAATAACTTTTACCAACAATGTGTCAAAAACTACCCCCGGTGCGGCTGGGTTGTCCCACAATTCGTCTCCCGGTCCAGTTCACGGGGAGGAACAGACTTCTCTGGAATCGTTCCGTGACAACCCTGTTGAGCGCGTCCTTCCGCTATTGTGATCAGACTGAAATTCCCGTGGATAAGATCCTTCTTCTAGCTTCTCAAACCTTGCGAGCTCACTCCGGGAAAAGAGCATGTATTTATTTATGTTACATGCATGTTTCCAAAGAATCACAGCCCGGCCTGCGACTTTCCACCCAAGCTACCGGGCTACGTCAGACCCAAACCCATTGGCGAAGGACAAAAGTTTCATACATATTCTATCCTCCCACTAAAATAGAGCTGCATGAAGATTGGTCGGAATGTCTTTGTAAATGGCCCACAACCGCTCCATAAATTTTATACTATCTATATGTTTCGGAACAACTGTAACAACGATACCAACGAAGGGTAAGGATCTGTTACGAGGGGTGTAGAGAGAGGGATCATGGAATAGTGCCCATTGTCGGCGTCCAGGCCCCTTCCTGCCACTTCTGCGATGGCTGGGAATTCGTTGCGTGATATTTGGATGTTACAACAACTTTGCGTCTATCTCGTCCTACCTAGCAAGACCACAGCCTTTACTCTTGTTACCAATTCTGTCCTGGTGTCGGTTAACGAAACGTGCCCGGACATCATCAGTTGCCGCGAAACTGTCCCTGTAGCGAAGCTTATCAAGATCTCGAATCTGGCAAGCTTCGGAGCCCCAAAATCCGTGACATTCTCCCTTTGGTGGCTTTACGTCCGCAGGAGGAAGTAATGCTACCATTCCAGGAAATGATGCTGAGCTGGTCCCCTTGCCCAGTCAATCCATTCAACAAATCCTGAAGCCACGTACGCGTATCATTCATCGGCTAGGCCCACGGCTCTAGGGTGTGGTTATGGAGCACTCTACATAGACGACACCTCTTGCTCCAAATCATAATGTACAGTTAGTCACCATGCAAGTGGCTCTATCATCGTCGATGTACAGATGTGTGTTCGCGTCAGCCACAGCTGAAGCCTACAGCATGAGGTCAGGGTCTTATAAGACTCGTACAGCTTCAAGGCACGGTAAGAGCTGCTCGGTTTTCTATTGCCATCCCATCCTGGACCGATTGAATCAACTTGTTGCCTTTTCTTCCAATTTTGTTTCCGAAAATGACCGGAAAGGAACAGGTCCTGTCACCGGTGGGAACGGATTCGTGGCCATGCACATCATCCGCGAATTGATTGAAGTAAGTCCTCTCCTCTTCTATGGATTCAGCAATGGACCTAACCCTTCACGACTTGGTGATCCTGATTCTCACAGGCGTTCATGGAAAAATGACCAACTCAATGCACACTGTCTAGCATGGATACTCGGTGATTGCCACAGGTCGGTCCATGTCCAAAGCAGAGGATGTTTACACTATGTATCCAGATTGGAAACCTTTGTACTTTGAATGTGTCCCCGATATTGGGACCGAGGATGTGCTTCAAGAAATCTTCAAGAAGTACCACGATCGGTCTCAATACATCATCCACACAGCCTCGCCGGTCAATTTCGCGGCGAAAGATATTCAAAAGGAGTTGATCGATCCTGCCGTGCAAGGGTAAGTCGGCCTGTTATTTCCAGCTGCGACATATATGTGTTTTATGCCTCCACAGTACTAATTCGCAATCTCTCAGAGTCAGCAATATCCTCAAGGACGCCCATGAATATGGCGGCTCAAGTATAAAGCGATTTGTTCTCCTGGCTAGCGCAGTGACCGTATTGAATTTGTTTGAGGACATGAGCGTCGCTGGAAAACCGTATACGGAATATGATTGGAATCCGATATGTAAAGCAAAAGAGCGATCTTCTCTGAACAAAGATTCCACCTGAACAACGGGAGTAACTCAACAATGTTTTAGTTGACCGCTGAAAGACGCCGTTTCCGCCTCATCTCCAATGTTAGGATACATCGCCGCCAAAACATTGGCTGAGAAAGCTGCCTGGGAATTTGTATCGACGACAAAGCCATCATTCGGCCTCACAACGATCAATCCAGACATCGTCGTCGGTCCACCGCTGCGAAAGTTGTCGAAGCCAACGGCTTTGAACGAGACGAATATGATTGCCGTGTATAATTTCCTTAATGGAACTTACAAACGGATTGAAGATGTTATGCTTCTGTTTTATTATTTTGTGAGTTTTTCATTCTCCTTCCTGGAACTTCCCATTCATCTCTTCTTGCTCTTGTCTTTCCGACCCGTCACAATCCCACAAACGTTTTCTACAAGGAAAATGCTTTGCTTTCTTGCTTTCTTCTCCTCCTCCTCCTTCTTCTTTTTGGGTACTATTTGTGTATAAACAGGTCGACATTCGAGATGTATCTTCCGCAACAGTCGCTGCAACGACAACTCTCTCCGCCAGTGGGAATAGAATTCTTCTCGTCGAGGACGAACTCAGTCCTCAACTCGTCAAGAATATCATCGAGAAGGATTTCCCACAACTCAAAGACCAATTACCTCTAGGTGGTAACCTGGCTCAGAAGTTTCCATCTGGAATATACCCCACTGGGTGGGATGTCAGTAGGAGCTCCGCAATTCTGGCCGATTGGGAAGGCCTGAACGGAAAGAAATGGAGACATCACGACCTCGAAACTTCAGTTGTTGATACTGTTAAGAAAATCTTGCAACTCGAAGAGGAATGGGCAAACAGGATATAAAATCCAAAATATGAAATGGGTTGGAAAGAGAATAGGCCGAGGTGGCTTCAGGGTTAGAACCCCAAATAATCATTAACAGGCTGCATTCATATTCGTCTCCTATCCACAAATTCTCATTTCGATTCTGCATAAAGTTCATCCAAAGCAAAATTGAACATAATTCCCTTCTCTTGACCTTCGTTCATCCAGTTCATCTCCCCACCAGAAGTCTTCATTTCCCGAATCTTGCTCTGCCCAAACAGTCTCCATGATTTCGAGCACGGTGTTGTACATCTGATATCCGAATTTCTCGTACCACCGATGACAGTATTCACGAGCAAATTGCCGATGCGCAGGCGTCCGTGTCTCACTACCAGCAATGAAGACACAGAATAGCAATTGTTTCTGAATGAGTGAACTTGCTCGGCAGGCGTGCACATGATCGAGGGCGACGCGAGCAAGGAACCTAAGCTGAGGACGGGTACAGGTGTCCACAGCAACGCCGTCAGCGCCGCGGCCGACTTTGGATTGGGACATTCGGAAGATGCGAAGAATATAGATCAGCAACGAATATCGGAAGGCTTCACAGCAGTGGTATCGGTCACGCTCCCTATGCAAAGCTTCCTCGTCGACGTCAATTCCCTCAAATAGCAGATCACTGGCCCCGCCGCCATGGTATTCGTATCTTCGAACAGAAAGCTCAATTTCGGCCACAAGTCGAGAAATGGTTTCACTGTGCCTCTTTCGCTCTGCTTGACGTGCGGCGAGATTCGAGAGCTGCATCATGGGTACCAACAGTTCGCGAGGACAGCCGTTTAATTCGTAGAATGTCCAGGGTTGACGGCCCTCAACTTTCAGAACGGCCTCGAAGTAGGAATATGGAAATACAGGTGCCTCCCGCGAGAGCAGACCGACCATTGTGTCCCACCTGCGATTTACTTATAAGAAGGCGATGGTCTGCTGGAAATAGTGATGATGACTTACCATAGCAGCATTGACACTTGAACGTGGGCTTTTATGCTGATTGACCACCTTTGGATCCCTCCACACAACTCGAGGAGATGATATGCATTCGTCAAATGGGTCTTCCAAATATTCAGTGACGATAGAGTCGCCTATTTGTTATTTCAAGTAAGCATGAGGATCATGGTCCAGAGTTATCTTGAGTATTTCACGCACCTCCACCTGCCACAGAGCTAGAGATGTGTCAAGCATACTAAGTCCATTCAGATGGACATCACTCCTAGACAGAGCCCCCTGGTACAGCACCATAGCCGTGTTCTTGTGATCAATAGCGTCTGACGGAGGCTGAGGTTGAGTTGGCGTGCGCAGGCGGAAGTGGCAGGAAATTGCCATGATAGCATGAAGGAGGTGCTGGGAACCTTTGGTAGTCTCCGGTCGATAGCGGTATGGGTTAACGCAAAAGTCGTTCGTGACTGGGTATTTGCAGAACTCTTGGTCATCTGGGGTACTTTAGTAAAAAAGGGATGGATGTGGGGATCTCAAGCATACACATGTCAAGGAGGCCATAAAATTTGCTGTGCAATGTTGAATGGCAGAATTGAGGAATGAACGAATCATAATATGCAAAGTTTGACTGAGTGGAGAGGTCTGAACCAGATGAAGATTTTCTCGACGACGGTATTCGACATATGTCGTGGGCATTCGGAGAATTTGTTTCGTGCTCATCCCACCCCAGGGTTCCAGAAGCTAATGTGGCCATTTCGAGCCCGAGAATTGGTGATGGAATTTCAAATGATTGCTGTTGAATTTGCAGGCACTGCTTCAGACTTTCACCATCCAAAATATCTTGAGAAAGCTCTTCGCCCGGTGCAGTGTTCCAATCGAGATTATTTTCGTCCCACATGAGCGCACCGGGAGAAGAAGCGATGGGCAAAATTTGCGACTGCTGCAGAGGAGCGTTATTGTAATCATCTGGGGCTGGTGTTTGAAAATCTGGAATATCGTTGTTGATTATATCCCCCGCGACGGGGGCTACCTGGCCTCGATATTCTGGAAATTCGGATGGCTGTTCAAGAGTGGCCTCGTGTTCTGACTTCCGAAGACTCGTATCATGGCTCTTATTCAGTGAAGATTGTCCATCAAGAATTTGAGTCGCACGTGTCGACCTGTAACCCTGTTTCCGTCGTTTCGCTGATCGACCTGACACGAACATGAATTGTTTCCTGGAGGACGCTGGATGAAGTCTTGGTGATTCTTCATCTTGATCAAGCGGGAAGCTACCTCTTTTCATCTGGATGCCAGATACTGAATCATTCCTTCCTGCAACTATCGTTCCTGATTTGACCTTTGGAGGCTTATCAACCATGGAATGATTTCTGTGCCAGGTCAACTGCATGGAAAACCCTTGACAGCGAATTCCGGAATTCTGGCATGTCTTGCAGCGAGGTCTCTGGCGGTCGCAATGCAGACCTAGCGAGGAACAGTTATGACAATCTGATTTGGCGAACGCTAACGAGTTTGTCCGGCGGAATTTTGGTGACGGAGAATTCGGGGAACAAGGAGAGATGGCGGCCGCCATGGTGATAGCTTCGGGATGGTTGGTGGACAAACAGACTCTAGGTTCGAAGAAAAGGTATGAATATATATTCTGAAGGTCTCTTGGAACTTTGTCTACTTGAAAAACAAAGAGGACTTATGGAAAAGAAGAGAATCGGAATGATTGAAGTGAGAGAGGGGATGACATTTGCTCATGGCTTATCATTCGCAGCTATACTTAAAGTGGAAGGGTACTATGGTACGGTATCGGCTTGATTCTTCTTGTCTTTGATGAAATTGAAAAGGGAAGAATTTGATTGGATGGGGGAAAAAATAAAAAGTTCCAGCCCCTGGTGGAAGTTGATGAACTGACGGTCTTCTATTCAATTTGTATCTAAAGTGGGGTGCTTACAAACGACTCAAATATTCTTGCCCTCTGTGACCTCAAATCTTCTTGCCTTCTGACATAGACCGCTGTCGAAGAGCTTGGAGAATATCATCATCGTCTCCTCCAACTGCGATTCCTTCAAGGGTTCGATGGCCGAGAAGTTCATCCTGACGCGCCGCCTGAAGAAGTTCGAAATTGATATTCGGTCCTTTGAAAACGTGTCTCTGGCTTAGGAACCAGGCTGCGAGCAAGAATGAGACCAGACCCACAGTAACCACACTAGTAATTTCATTATCAGCAATTGCCGATCGGCTCGGTCTTGAAAATCGTACCTGATCCAATTCATATTTTCCAGCGTAACGGGGTAGGAAACCGGGATGCAATAAATGATATCAATGAACATCACCCAAACGCACGCGAATACGTTCAGGGGAAGCCCCCATTTACCCAGGTCTAGAGCTCGACGGGGCAGAACTTTATCACGTCCGCGCCATGCCACGATTCCCTGAGGGACAACGTAGGAGGTGGTCATGAACACGATACAAGCGCCGACCATGGAAGCAAATGCAGTCGATGAGCCCAGAAAGATCAAACCATAAAGCTGCGGTAGGGCTTGTATCAGTTTCCTTCTTGAGAAGGGATTTGACCCGGGGGAAAGCGGGCAGCTATACGCACCGTGACCAGCGTTCCGGACAGACATGCAGCATTGACTGGCATCTGCCAGCGCGGATGTACTTGTTTCCAATACCTCGAAAATGGAAAGCAATTGTCTCGCGAAGCAGCCCACATTTGTCGACTCGAGCTCGTGATATTGGCCGTAGCACAACCGAAAAAGCAAATGGCGAATGCTACCATCAGTACCGAAGTGCCGGCCTTACTGCCTGTCGCTTGATAATACACTTCAATCAAAGGAAGGCCGGTAGGTGTGCTGATGACTTGCTCAAAGTCGGTGATGACGAATGACAGCGATATGGCGAAAGGGAAGGCTAACGATCATATCAGCATCTCTCTCATGTCCAGCTTCGCCAGGACTCGACTCCATATTCACCGGAGACCGATTCCATTCTGGGGGAAATGTTCCTGTGACGCAGTGTATAGACGTATTACCGAATCAGGAGTGCGGTTTGTTGTATAGACCTTGGAGGGTCGAGTCAAACGAAGGTACTTCGACGCCACTGAGGAAATTGGATCCGAGCATCGCTTTTTTCTTTTACTTACCAGTCATGAATCCCATCAAAACCGGATACATCTGGGTCGGAAATCAGCCCACTTTCGCTATCTCGTCGGATCGATACGTACAATGACTTTGGGGACGTTTACAGTGGGATTCGGCAATTCCTCGCATCTAGATCAAATGTCAGCAATATTGAAGCGATGAAGAATGTCGGAGACTGACAAGTGAGCGCCGCAATCCACGCCCAGGAAACCGTAGAGCGCGTTAACCATACACAAGAGGAAAGCAAGGCCGTCATTGGACCAGCCAGTCGAATTGGTGGTGTCGGAAAAGACGAATTTGGCAGACTGATAGTTGGGCGCAGCACAAGCCAGAATCGTGATGATCGTAACCACCATGGTCGTGGCAGAAAAATACACTGGCGTATGGCTGTGAGTGAGTTGGATGACTATTTGCGGACAGAGCATCTCACGAATGAACTTGTTCCATAAGGGAAGATATCTCGTTCCAAAGACATTCATGCCGATGGCTGCCCAAGTAACTGCAGCAAAGATCAACCAGATGTGCCATCGCTCAATGGTATAGTCCGGATGGTTCAGAGCGGCAACGCCAACAACCATTGCGGCGATGAAGTTCGTCACACTGGCGAGACCCAGCCACCACCCAAGAGTGCTGATTCCAGCCGACCTAGATGAGGTGAGCGTCGACTTCCTTGGTAAATCAAGAGACGTTCTTACATATATGATGCGAACGGACCCCATTCAGGGCTCGAGACCACATAAGACCAGTAGTATTGGGCTCCAGCGACAGGATACGCGGAAGACAGCTCTGCCATGCCGATTCCCGTGACGGCTGTCATAACTGCCGCAATGGCCAGGGTCCAAATTGAACCGGCCGAAGAAGCCTCAGTGAACCCGGTGCCAAATGCGCTCCCAAACCCGTTCCACGTTGCCAACAGAGCATATGACATCGACATGAGCGAGAGAAGAGAGAACCGCCTGGGCATCTCTCGGGTGTACCCCTGGGCCTTTAGTTCGAGATCATCGATGTCGATTTGGCTTTGGTTTTTTGCTCTTTGCGGAGTTGTCGAAGACATGTTGTCGGAACTCATGATGGAGAAATTGAGAAAGTCGGCGGGAGATTCAAGAGAACCTAGTATTTCTCCCGGCCCCGTGGGCGCATTGCCTCCTGTTATGTATCGTGTTGACAACCCTACCAGGCCCCCACGATAACCTTGGATGATAAGCTGACATGAAGTTTTTTGCCATTTCGGGCATGAGAGATTAATTAGCAAGTAGAACCCAGGCCTTACCGATAGGTCGGGCCTTGTTCCAGAGATATGGCAGCACCATGAAGCGGGAGGGTCTGGGCTCAAAGGTATAAACAGCCAAGCTCCAAACCCAGTAAGGGCCAAGCAGGTTTAAGCGTTCGATAACGACCCCGATGGGGTAGGAGAGTTGGTGGAGCCGGGCGGATGGCCCGCTCGTGGAACTTCGAGATAAGGAATCCCAGACCAAAACGAAATACCCAAGGAATCTCTGTTGCCTATTCGGGCAACAGGTTCTCTGCCATGTGAATAGAAGGAACAATGACTAGAATAAAAAGGGGCCTTGAGAGTTACCATGTAAAAAACCATGGCAAAGAGTGAGTTCGACAGTTTCCTTCGCAACCATGGCTACCACCACGGTCACCGAATCTGTAACGTCAGAGAGGCAATTTATTCCAATCAAGGCCGATGCTTTACCACCTGTTCAGACATTCAATGCCGATGCTAATCCTGAGGACGTGATCAAAGCCTTGAAGATTAGTGGGGGATGTAAAGTCAGAGGAGCAGTGGCGAAGGAGATTCTGGCTCAAGTAGAGCGGGAGCTACGACCTCACATCGAGGCAGATGTGGTGTGGGAAGGAGATTTCTTTCCTATACAGACGAGGAGGGTAGAAGGCATGATTGGCAAGAGCCCCATCTGTGCTGAACATATCATCAATCACCCTCTTTACCAAGCTGTGTGCAAGGAGTTCTTGACCACACGAAACTGGTACTGGTCCGGTGAGAAAAAGATATATGCTACCTCTGATCCTCAATTGAACAATTCTATTTGCTTTTCCATTGGACCAGGCGCATGGGATCAGCCATTGCACCGAGATAGTTGGTGTCATCAAACCTACGAGGCAGAAGTTGCCGTCTACCCAGACAATTACGAGAGGGATGTCGGTATCGGTTGGTTCGTCGCGGGGAAGCCAGCTACCAAAGAGAATGGCGCCACGAGGTTCATTCCCGGAAGCCATTTGTGGTCCAAAGATAGACCACCCCAAGATGAACTGGCCATACATGCGGAATTGGAGCCAGGTGTAAGTTCTAGTCGAAATCAGGAAGAGCCAATTTAACATTGTCCGACAGGATGCTTTCATGATGTTGAGCTCGTGCTATCACGGCGGTTCAGCCAACAAGACAAAGGACCAGGAGCGACTACTCTTCAGCTGCTTTATGACCAAGGGTTATCTGCGTCAGGAGGAGAATCAATACTTGGCCATCCCACGGGAAGTTGTGTTGAAAATGCCTGTTCACATTCAGCAGCTGATGGGATACAAGTTGAGCCAGCCTTTCTGTGGATGGGTTGAATCCGACGACCCACGTGTGGTTCTTGACCCGTCGTTGAAGGATGACCCGTCAGGCCATTATGACAATGAGGAAGAGAAGCACTGACAACCAGTTTTGGGAGCTTGGAGACCAACTTCGAATAACAGATATAATGCATTATCAGAGAATAAGTTGATACTCTGAGACCCGATACCCGAGGTCTAGTATGTCTGTCTTGCCACCATCTGATAAGTCGGCAACGTAGTCGCAGGATTGAGCGCCGAACTTCCCGGACTAGAGTGTGTACGGCCCGGTTGAAGACTTGGTGTGAATGCTGACGTGGTTGGTGTCCCTAAGGCCGGCCCATGACCTTGCGACACTACCGGGTATCCTCCCTTGCCCCTCGTGCTTGATTGTGGCATTGGCGTTGGGTTGCCTTTGTTTGACTGATGGTCTCGACGTAGATGGTCGCCTCCTTAAAAATCAGTCTTGTCTAGGGGAAGGGATGATGAAGACTTACGAAGCCACAGACGGAGATAGTCCGCGACTGGTTGTATCCAAATGACAACCGCCACAACTTGTCCAAAGCTCCAGCCGTCCCAGTCGATGACGTCCGACCGGGAATATTTCAAAAGCATTCGTGCTTGATACCCAAGACATAGTCCAAATAGTGTGCAGGCCAAAAACAATGTGACCGGATGATTTAGAACCCTGATAACCCAGGTCCGTGCCGATTTGATTGGACTCTGTGGTCTTGATGGGGCTTCTCGTCTGAGCCCAAGACTATGGCCTATTTGGTTGACCGAAAGCACAATCAAAATCAGTGTACTCCAACCCCAGAGAAGAGGCGCCGTCTGCAGATTCGGTATGTTTCCTTGATTGTAGAAACCAGCGAGATATTCCAGAGGGTCGTTGCCAATAGTCTGTGGGCATAAAGCAATTGCCGACGAATTCCCACAGCTGGATATTTGGTACAACTTGTGGAGGGTTTCATCTGAGCTCGTGGTAGAACCAATATGAGGAGACAAATTTTCAAACAGGGCCCAGAATACAATTGAAGCAAGGACGTAACTCAAAACTGCTAAGAACCCACCGTACCAAGATCTGCATCCATGACTGTGGAGCAGCATCAAGGTGAATATAGGACATAGAAATCCGGTGATCGCGACAGACAACAGAGCGTAGCCGGTCAAAGGATCAGTAGTCCACGGTGCCGAGCACAATGCCGCAATTTCTAGAGCGATTGTGAAATAACATTGAGCAGCCAGAAATCCCTCGAGTCCTCGCCGTGTGTTGTCGGACAATTTCTGGGTTTCTTCTTCTTCTCCCCGAGGTTGTCTGGTGTAAAGGATGGCGGAGCTGATCAATGCAACGGCGCAAGCGATCACAAGGATGGCTTGTATAATGTAAGAGACAAGGACCTGTCGTAGTCAGTCCGCACAATCCTGATAATGAATGAGTTTGTGTCACCGACCCCTACACCCATTACATCCTGGTTGGCATAGGGGAGACCGCAGGTATTCCCACATATCAAACTCAGACAGCCCGTCACCGCCGTCAGATTGGTAGCAGAACCTCCAGAATAAAGAACGTCCAAGTTGCATGCTGAAATGCAATTCTGAGATTCTCGTGAATAATCGCAAGTGCTGGCGAGACAGCTTGCAAGGGTCATGGACACTGGGCCCACATCCTCCTGACTCGAAAGTGGAAAGTAGGATTGCTTCGATACAGCCTCCGTATCGGAGGCGATGCCGGCGTAAACGTTCGCCAGATTGCTGCAAACTCCAAATAAAGTTATATTCGGGGCTTGACCATCCACAGACTTTCCGTAGGTCTCGAGACTCTCGGTAATGAGGTAGGGGACTTCTTCGAAGAGTCGCGTATAGTTTTGACAGTCCTTGACACAATCGTGAGATGGGCAAAGAACATCAAAGTCGGACGTTGCGAAAGTATTCCATTGAATGTTTGCGACTATTCCGGGATTCAAAATCTGGTTGTATTCGGCGGAAACCGTTGGTGTCGATGAGAACTGAGAGGATGTTGTGGAGGTCGAGTTTTCAGGAGAATCTGTTCTTGTCGGGGAACTTGAGTCGTCTATCGACGAAGGGGCCGTGGTTTCTTCGGACGTGAGTGAGATGCTGCTGGTCGTCGCCCCGTCCGAGAAAGATGTGGTGGACACTGAGGGTGGAACCGCTGTATATTGACCGAACTCCGGCACTGACGTCGCTTCGGTCGTCATATTGGCCGCTGCTGCAGAAGATCAAATCAACCACCCAGAGAGAAAGGGTGACAGCCCTTTTGTAGGATACGAAAAATTGTTAATTAGATGGTATGGGACTCAGCTTCATTAACCTAGTCGACTTGTTTGACACATGAACCAGCCGCTTTGCCAACACAATCGTCGGTTCGAGGCGTACCGTTCCCAAAAAGTTATGGCCATCATTGGGGTGCTTAGCCCTCTGCCTGTCGCTTGAGCATGATTCTCGTAATAGCGGCAAAATAGAGGCTGAAGCGTGGGAAGATAAGGGCAAAAGGGAGGCTTATCACTAGCGCAATAACACTTCAAGGATGGACATTGGTTTTGGGTTAGGGGGCTGTGAATTCTTTTAGGCCCTAGCCCAAAAAGTTTGGTCAAGGAAATCGTCTGCAGTCACCCAATGATGTTGTCCAGAACATGTCAAACCTTGTGGCGGATGGGAAAGAGACGGGATGTCAGCTGTAGACGCGAAGGGAGGGTTGCTATGTGATGTGTATTCCAACTTGACTAGTTGTACTAGAACCGAGTGGTTTGTTTCCCTAAGGCTGGTGCCTGCTTCCGAAACCATCTGTATCAACTTCACACACCAAAGTGCATTCCTCTCGGGACTCGTCGAAGCTAGGAATTTCATGACTGATTTGACGAGAGACAGGAGATCCGAAATCTGGAGGCGGCGCCACGAGCACTCACTTGAGCAGATCCAAGTCTCCCCGGTCGATAGGACTTTTCAACTTTGAAGGTTGTCATTGTCCCGGAGCACCCTGGCGTGAATGCCTTTCCTGGGCGGAATTCAACCAATTTCGCCACATCATTGGGATTGACAGGGTCCGCTGGACCTTCTGGAATTTTGACATTGGCGTGATTGAGTCCATATTGCTCATGCAGCACTCCAAGTCCCCATTTGGTCTCTCGAATTCCCCCAAACTCCGAACTGTCCATCCTAAGAAATATCGTGTATCGTCTGCGCGATCGGATCGATGGATTCTTGGCGTGAGCTGCTCCTCCAACATGTCTTCTTGTGTCGCTGAAGCACATAAGGCGGGATTGACAATTAACAGTTCAACCTCCAGCCGGCGAACAACGGACCAGCGCAGACCATGGTCTTCCAGGCCCTTTACGTTCATGTCCATCATTTATTCTTGTGATTGAAGCTCGTGTTCAAGACCCAAGCAAGCATTGCTTGATCAGGTGGGCGCTTCCGGTGTGGATTCCTTGCTTGACTCGCTTTTCGACCGTTCTCTCTGTGCTGCTGCTTCAGCAGCTTTAATACGCTTTTCTGCTCTGGCGATGGCCTTTCTCCTTGAAGCACTCCATTTTTGTACTTCTCCAGCGTAGTACAGTCGATAGGCCACGTCGGTATTGCTGATGCCAGCCTTGAGGGAGTGTATTGTATAAAGTGGGCCTAGTTCCGGGTCGACATCTTCCTGGACCATTTCCAGGCCCTTTTTGCGGAGCTGGGTATTGAGAG
Organism: Rhinocladiella mackenziei CBS 650.93; assembly: GCF_000835555.1. Taxonomy (NCBI): domain Eukaryota; kingdom Fungi; phylum Ascomycota; class Eurotiomycetes; order Chaetothyriales; family Herpotrichiellaceae; genus Rhinocladiella; species Rhinocladiella mackenziei. Next base: position 874,984 of record NW_013550601.1, read on the forward strand.
ATTTCATCTTTGGATGCATGTTGAAATTCTCAGGGGAGGGGGGTCAAGCCGACAAATATATTATTGCTGGCTGCCTCACGTGACCGGTGGAGTCCCCGTAAAAATCCGAGTTTAGACCGACGACAAAAATTCTCACACCACGATTTTCGTGCTTATAAGTGGCTGTTGGCAGTGACGTTCACCGGATGATGACGGAATAGGAATACAGAACTTAGGTTGGTCATCAACAAATTTCCCAGGGTCGTCAAAACTAGACTCACCATGTTCATAGTTGGAAAGGGGGTAATATTTCCAATCTTCTAGCTCATAATCGAATCTTTGCGCCCAAACCATGACCTTCATACCAGACTTGCTCGTTCCATTCGTCTATCCTGACACCCACGTTAGCCTTTGCGTCCAATGTCAAAGTTCCTCCAAGTGCCTCTCTAATTGTTCCCAAGGCATTGCTGCCCCATTCCACGGGTAACCTGGGGGTCAAGTTTTCCCCGGGTTCGATCGCAAAAGGATAATCCCAATCAATTGTCCCAACTTCTGTTCCATTATAGTACGCGGCCGCGGCAACGCTAGTGACGTAAAGAGCAACGGGGGAAACCAACACAAAGGTTGCCGTTGACGAGAAAATATGCATCTGATTTATTAGCCACATCCCTAAAGGTTCTCAACAACATACCGTGGCTTCTTTCAAAAAGTGACCCGACAATTTTGGTGTTGGCAATGTCAATTCCACGTGTGGATTAGGGACCTTTGGAATGGAACCAGCATGGCTCTTGACCGTCAATGTCGTGTTGTAGCCGGAGATGTACTGAGACAGCCATTCTCTTCCGACATCACCCACTTCCCATGAGGCTCGGACGGTCACATTGTTTGGACCGGGAACAATGTTGGCTGAGGCCCATGCATACCCAATTCTGGTCTCATTGACCCAAATGCTGACGTTGCAATAAGGAACCGAAGCCGAATATCCCGTAGGATTGGTCACATTAACCCTTGCCTGCAGAGTTAATGACTTTTCCGATGTATCGACGACTTCCATACCCTTTATTTCTGGCGTTTCAACCCCCCCGCCAAGAGGTTTGATGAAAATATTTCCTTTCGCCGGAATTCTTCGCACCACAAATTCTCCCAAGGCAGTCTCCGTGTTGACATCGACCGTGGCATGAACTGAAAATGTCGCCCCATCACCGAAAAGCAGCTTCGGAACAACTTTTGAAAATACCGAATCATTCTTAATTTCCAGAGGGGCGTCTTTGACAATCGATTGAACCAACAGATCATTGTCGGTTTGTGTGGCATTGGCCGCCTGCCATTGCCGTAAATCCAAATTGCCGAGCAGCTGACCTTCGTAGAAAACATCGGCGTCCGCTCTCACTCGGTCAACATCCAAGTTGACGTTCATTTCTGGCGGAAGGCCGACCAAAACTTTGACGACGGCAGAAATTTTTGGATGCGAATCTGTCGTCTGGTCGGGCAAGGAGAAGTGAACATCGGCCAAGGAAAAGTTTTTGATTAAATTGTCAAAGGGATGTCCAGGAAGTGAGAATGGCAATGTTGTATCGCGCAATAACCTCCCAATCCATGCCGGTGCATCTTCGTCTTGCCGGCCGCCCCGAATGTATACGGTGGTGTCCTTTCCAGCCAGATAATCGGCAACCAAGCTGTCCAAGGGTGAAGTATTCGTGCCTGGACATGCCGCTGTCAACGACGTCGGTAATTGTCGAATCATTCCAGTGACACTGGCGGTGACATTCTGTTTCGGTAGGATATGAATGACATCAGTGTTGGCGGTGCCGAGTAGAAGATAGTCATCCGAACAGTCTGGGACAAGTACATCAAAAGCCAAAGGCGGCACATCGAATCTGACCGGATAATCATTCATCGCGGAGACGACTGCCATGGCTTTGACACCGTCAGGATGCCCGGGCATGCCATATTCGGCAAAACGAAGTTGTTGAATGTCAAAATTGGGGACGGCGGGAACATCATGACCCTGGAATTGGAGAACCTGCGAAATGGTTTGCCTTCCCAGTTTTATGATGCCACTCTGAATGGGAACGGTGGCGACGGCTTCAATGGTGATTTCATTCAATTTTCCATCTATGAAATCTTTGGCCAGCTGTCGAGCGCCGTCTAGATCACCCGGTTCGAGGTCCGTCAATACGTCAACATGGTTGTAATGGTGGTTCCGAATGTTGACCGTGACGGGAGGCAGAGTGGCCCTTCCTAGCAGAACACCGTCGTACTCAGGGAGAAATACGTGGACTTCCGATTCACCGCTTTTGACTTCTCTTGCGATCCAAGTACCAAATTTACCCAGTTCTCTTGTGGCTTTATTGTGTACCCTGGAAGCGTCCATATAGAATGTGCCTTGGATTCGGGCACGGATACCAAGGGCAGTGAAGGAGTCAATCGATAACTTGGTAGGTTCGAAGACAACTCCCTCCTTTGCATACTCTTCGATCACGGAGGGAAGCGTCAGGCCGAAGCACGCCACTAGCACCGCGAGACATAGGATGGATAAAGCTATGATTGTTGGCCATCGTTTCTGTTTTGGGTCTGTTATAGATTCAGGGTATTCCACAGGTGACGGAGGGACATGGGGATGATCATTATAACTAGTGCGAGAGTCTTCTTCCGTTCTCGAGAGCAGCGGAGTTCGCTCGGAAGACTTGGGAGACGTCGGTCGAGATGACATGGTGATGGTGAGGAGGATGATAATGAGCCTGGAGCAGGCTGCAACCTACTGAGGCTCAGATCATGAGTTGGATCAAGAAAAGAAGGTCGGGGTTTCAATGGGTGAGACGCGGGTTTCACAACAGGAACAAAACGAGTGATGACATGCTCGAAAGATGTGCAGAGACGTTGGAGGAAAAGGAGTAGGGCGCCTAGAATTCCCTCCCGTGCTAGGCATTTCACTAGGCTCCGGGTGGTCATGACTGGTAGGTCTCCCGAGTGCTAACACCGCCACGAGCTGCTGCTTTAACATCCTTGAGCGAAACTGAGCACGATGTATCGGTGTCAAATCTCATTGATCGAAAGCAAGGGCGCAAAATGGTTCTGAAGCGGAGTGCCTCTGTGGCTCATACGAATTGATCCAATCTATTTCTCAATTTCCTGATATGCTCTGGCGTCGTCTTACAACAACCACCGACAATAATTCCCGTCCATTCGCCTCTTTCCTGCACTTCCTTGACGATATCACATATCTGCTGATCCCATGCCAACTGGTCTCGCTCTTCTCCCACCCAGTCGTGCATTTTCGCGTCATACACCTTCCCGCCAGAACCGTCGGGATACACTACCAACCTGGGTAGTTCCAAGGAAAGGGATTTGGCGGCTTGTTCGAATCGTTGAATTAAACGGGCGATTTTGGGGAGTTTGGAGCAATTAATTCCCACGGCGAATGGCCGGCTTTCACCTTCCAGCATGGTCCTGACCAGTTCTTCAACGTCCGTTCCGTCGGGGAGTCTCTCGTCACTATTGGGAAAGACACAGGAGATCCAATACGCCTTGTCTTTGATGTTTCTCATCACCTTATTCGCCACCCTGACCTCATCGTTTCTCGGGAGTGTCTCAAACGCAACGAGATCGATGTCTTCCCAATGCGGACTGTCTTGGAATATCGACACCCTCTCGAAATGAAAATTGAAAAGGTCTTTTTCGGTCATGGGACCGTAGTTTCCACTATACTCGGTGCTCGGCACCATCGTTGCTCCGTAGGCTCCTAGACTCAATGCAACCAGACCGGGTCGGCCGTTGAAAGCGGCTCGGGCAATCCTGACGGCAGAGAGCATATAGTTTCTGGCTTCGTCTGGGCCAATCCCATTTTCACCGGAGATTTTGGTATTTTGAAACCCACGGAAACTCGCCTGGTACGTGGCCGTAAGAATAATATCGGATCCTGCTTGTGCAAACTCTCTTTGGACAGCCTCGACGACGGTGACATTTTCCACCAGCAGATGTGAAGACCATAGAGGGGTTCGGGATGAGAATTTTACGCCGTGATGATCTTCAAGAGTGGTACCCAGACCGCCATCCAGCAGAAGAACTGACTTGTCCAGCAGAGAGTGGGACATCCTGTTTACGCCGTGATCTTACTCCCAAAAAAAAAAAAAAAAAAAAAAAAAAA